>NW_008331789.1:8689074-8739394 GCF_000622305.1 Nannospalax galili
TAGAGTTAAGGACGGTTCATAGCCACCATGTGGGTGCTGAGAACTGAACCCAGATCCTCTGCAAGAGCAGCGAGTGCTCTTAACTGCTTAGATATCTCTCCGACCTCCCATGATATTTTCTACATTTTAAATGTTTTTCTAAAATTTGGATTTATTATGTATTTATCTACTTATGATACACAAATATTATATATATATATATGCCCAGGGTTATGAATAAATATAATTTAACACTATATACTTAATTATGCACAGACATGTATCTATATGTAATCTTTGTAACTTTATGTTTCAGAGTTTGGTGAATCTTGTACCCAGTTAAGTTATAGACTCCCAATAGTAAGAAGGATTGACTAAAAGTATTTCTTCCATGAATAATTCATAGAACTCACTGGTAATCTTTCTAGGCTTAAAGTTTTTGCATGGGAAAGTTCTTGATTTATAATTAAATGTCTGCAATGGATACAGGGTTACTCTAGCATGTGAACTGATGCCAGAGAGTTACATTTGTAAGACATGGGTCTATTCCTTTTTAATTTTCAAGTTTATTGCTATAAAGCTGTTCTTGTCAGCCTCTTGCTGCCTCAGAACATGTTTGACTGAAGTCATTTACATCCCTTCAATTCCTGAAAATGGTCACTGGTCCCACCAGTCTCACCAGCGTTTACATGACTTGATTGGTTTTTGCCCCTTTCCAACTTTGCGGGTCCTCTAGCATAGGCTTCAGTCCACTTCGTTGGTTTTGCTCCCACTGTGTTCTTGATGCCAACTCTAGAGAATTGATGCCACTCTAGAGAGCAGTCCACTACCACCATTCTACTAAGGGAAAGCTCTGGGACCTCAGGTTACTGTGGCTCACAAACTAGCATCCTGCACAGTCCTGGCCCTGGGTTCTGTGTCTCTGCACCAGTTTGTGGAAGAGAATATTCCCTATGCTCAGGAGTTGTTAAAGCGGAGGAGGGTGACCTAGCTTTGGAACTCTGATCTCTTTGAATCCCAATTTCCCTTCCACTGAACACGAGTATTCATTAATGTCTTCTCAGCTTTCAGGTGAGTTTCAGAAGTTATGAAATGCTTTATGCAGCTTTATTAGTTGTGTGGGTGGCAGATTTGTTTAACTAGCAAGAAGTGTCTGCATTTTAACTTATTTCATTACTGTGTTTTTCTCAGTTGTGCTTATGATCATGAACAGGTGTTATACTGTCATAACAAAGTAGGATATAAAATGTTACAGAGAATTATTAGATATATATGTAGATATATGCAGTGTATGTATATTTATATGATCATTTATGTAATGCTCTGAACTTTTGTTACTAAAGAGGAAGGAGGCCTGCACGTTTATCGCTATTACTGGGTTTGAAGAACATTGCAGATTTCCCCTATTGTGATCAATAATCCAGTCAATATGACCATTCACATCCATGAACAAGCATCTTTCAGGAAGTACGTAGTAATTTAATATCCTGAAAATGAATATTTTATAGTAAATTACTCATTTATTTTCTGCCCTAGGAAACATCTGGACAGGAGAACCAAGCATGTCACATTATTTTCCCCCAAAAGGAAATCTTTAATAATTGCATACCATTTGAAGATGGCACATTTTTCACATTGTTAATTGCAGTAACAAAGGCCTCTGTAGAAAATTCTGGGCCTTGTAAACAATGTCAGATCGAGGTTTCACTAAGTGTAAGGAATCTTATCACCAGAGCAATCGTTATAAATTGCCCACCTAGGCAGCATCCGTGTGTGGTGCTGACCTCCTGCTTGGCTTCTGTTTTGTTTTTGTTTCTTTACCTTTGTGAAAACCTGAAACACAAATATAGTAATAATACTGCAAGGTTAGCAGAGTGTGCGGTATTCATCTTCCGTGTTATCGTCATTTGTGGAGACTAAGTCAGGACTTTGGTATTTCCTCATTTAGGAAATCCAAATGGATTACCCTTGTGTCCTACCAACATCCCTTCTTCCTAATTAGCTAATCCAAACTGTGGTTAAGAAGGCATAGACTGGACTGGACACATGGCACATTTCAACTCACCTACTCTTTAGAAATTTTCACAATTAGTCTTTGAGAAACTTCTGAGTGAAGCTTAAGTTTAGGGTTTTAAAGATCTGTTCTGTGAGACACATTTCGTCAGTTGGATTCTAAATTATCCAGCAGCTCTCTGTGATACACTGTTACATCTGAGATCTTGGAGGAAATGTACTCAGAATTAAATGCAGAGCTCTGCCAAGCCCAGGTTTGAGTTAATCTACCTGCTAGATGGGTGACGTTGGCAGAAGCTGCCTACCCACAGCTCTGGTGTTACCTGTAAGGTTACCCGTGCAATTGCCTCTGTCTGCACAGGGAAAATCATCCTAAACTGTCAGCAGAGAGAAACAAACTGAGAATCACGGGAGTATTTCCTTTCTTCCTGCTGGCAACATTTCCGTGGCAACCTGGAGGGAGGAGGTAACAGTGCCACCCTGAGGCAGAGAGAAACAAACTGAGAATCACGGGAGTATTTCCTTTCTTCCTATGGCAACATTTCCGTGGCAACCTGGAGGGAGGAGGTAACAGTGCCACCCTGAGCACTTCCCACCCTTCTCAGACAAATCTCTATCAACCAACATGGCCAAGACCTCATCATCGCTCACCCGGACAAGACAAAAGCTGCTTCTTTTCATATTTGCTCCCAACATTGCTTTCTACATAGAAATGCTGCATTGGGCTTTACAAAATGCACCTAAGATATTGTCGCTATCTTGTCTAAATCTCCCTGAAACTCCTGGTCACACACTTAGCTCGAAACCTAAGGTCCTTTCTGCGATCACGAGCGTCTGCGGAGTCTCAGCATCGCCTTCCTGAATGTCCTACCTGCTGCCACTTTCATTGTACGTCCAGACAGAACCTCTCTGGCTGCCTCGGTGCTTGTCACATGCACCGAGCTCTTTCGTGGCTCCCACTGCTGCCTTACGGCTCTGCTTCTCCGGGCCTGTCCTCTCGTCTTGCCCTGTACGGCTTCCTCTCACAGCGCAGGCTTCAGGACACAAGGAGCTGTCTACAGGTGTCATTCATTCTCATGCCCAGCTCCTGCCAGTTTGTGGCATTTCTTCATTCGCGTGCTCCATAGCCCTCATCACAATCTCGCACTCGGGCTTAGGCTTCACGGATTCCTCGTGTTTCCGTGTCAGTGCACGGCAAGATAACTAACTTCCTGTTACCATGCATAGAAAGACTCGTGATGAACATCTAGGAGTTCAAGGCCCTGGAAAGCTTTTCAGAAGCTCCACCTCTGGGTTATTAATCCATGACCCACCCAGCACACCAGCATGCCCAGTCGCTCCTGCTATTCTGTCCAAAGACAAATGTCTGTGCATTTCATCATCTTTCACAGCACCTTCTGACATGGGCTCCACCAGCATCTTCTCAGAAGCTTCTGAGACACCCTCGAAAGGTGACAAATGTTCCTTCTCCAGGATTGGAGGACTCCTTAGAATGTGCTCAGCGGCTGCATAAGAATGCTGTGCGTGCTTCATTCTCCTCCACTCCATCCCAGCAGAGATGGACCTTAGCTGTCCACTCACATCTCCAGTGTGCCTGATGAGGAGTTGGTACAAAAAGAAAATGTGGTCAATGAAAGGCTGGATGGCAAAGCCAATAGAGCCCCCAAATCAGCTTGAAATAAGTCAAAGAATTAGACATATGTGAGCAGCAGCCAAAAGGACAAAGTGTGACTTTGGACATTCCTGTAGAAGTCCCCCTCTTCTGAGCTCCATCATGTCATGGCTTGCCCTATTCTAAGGACAAGGGGCAGGGAGAAAGGCAAGATCTACACTGATCTATGCACTCAGCATACTTTTATGGTGTCCTTACGTGAGCTGCCTGGTGAATTTAAAAGAGACTCAGATATAATAAAGCAGAACCTGTGGTTTAAGATCAAACACCAAAGACAGACGCGACAAAGCTGCCGTTTGGATCCTAAATTTTCCATGTAGTGAGGGAGGGAGTGTGTGTGTGTGTGTGTGTGTGGTTGTATTGTATTCTCTTCCCCAGACTCAGGGAACATCTGATACGAAGTCGCTGAAGAGAAGCAGAGGCACATTAATGCATGAATCTATCTCTGTTGGACAAATGGCCCGTCCAAGCTAAATTTACTTACTTGGATTTTTTTAATAACCTCAAAGAGTCTTAGATGAGGTTGTGTCTACCTCTCTACTGAAAATAGGAATTCCCTAAAATAACTCAGAATTTTATTTAAGGCTAAAATAAAAATAATGGAATCATGGTTAGTATTACAGGAAATTTACAGAGTATTCCAGTGAGTCCTTATTTTACCTCAATTATCAGAACATCTAGGATTGACAATGTTCCCTTGTGAAATCTGTCAAATATTCTAAATAAAATAACTGTTGGTTACATACAGGCACATTGAAGCTAATTGCTTCAGGAAGTATTCTGTGTGAGTTTTCTCCAACCCTGAGTAATGCTGCTCCCTTGTTTTTTTTTTTTTTTTTTTTGGCTACAACTGATGGATTGTTCCTGAAAATCCTCAACATGCTTTCAAGAAGGGCATCCACATTAAGGATAATCTACTATTTTTGCACTGGTGTGACAATGGTGGTGTCGCTACAGGTTAAAACTGCTCTGTGACTCTTGATCTCTCAGCTTCTCCTGCCCTAGTTACAGGAGGTTCATGGGAAAGTGTTCCCACATATACTGTCGGTGGGATAACAGCCTCAGCTCCATACCACACCCTCTCTGGATCCTTGGCACTATGTCTGGATCCCTTTACCCTGTGGGGTAGTGTCCACTCTGGTACACTCTGTCTGTCCCTGATCGCTCTTAGGTAGTATTCTGTAAGTAATTTGACCCTGGGTCCACAAGGCCCTGTTCCCACGAACCCCTTCCCTTGACATATTTTTCATCAGAAACTGATCATTACACTTAATTATCATCTTGGAGAATCTAGAATCACATGAGAGGTGGGAGTCTGGGCATACCTGTGGGAAGGTATCTTGACTGTGTTAATCGAGGTAGGACTATCAAGCCACTGTAGGTGGCACCATTCTCTGGCTGTGATTCTACAATGTGTAAGCAGAGAAAGGGAACTGAGCAACAATGTGCACTCATCTCTCTGTGCTTCCTGTGATGTAATGTGATCAGAGACCTCAGTCTCCTGCTGCCGTGATTGCCCAGCAATGATGGACTGTACCCTGCAACTCTGACCTAAAATATGCCTCTTCCCTCTAAATTGCTTATCAGAGTATTTTGTTATAGCCACAGGAAAGATACTAAGAACCATCTTGCAAGTGGCTCTGTCCTGTTTCATCTAGTGCAGAAGCAGAGGTATTGCTGAAGAATGCCCAACTGCTTCCACGGATGCGGCCTGATGCCATCTGTCACCACTGCACCACAGCCAGCACAAGCCTGGGCGGGCTCCCCGACTCACGATCCCCCACACTATGCCCATGGATGCAGAGACAAGGATTCCCCATACTCACTTGGATTTTCAATCTGTCAACTACTTCAGCCTCTAGTTGATAGGGTGACGGGTTTGGCAAAAAAGACATCAGAGACCCAATCTACTTTTCCTCCCCCAGGACTCCCTTTTCCTTCTTATGGGAAGGGACAAGAACAGTAAACTTTAAAATTCATATGTATCAAGCATTTTCTTATGACTAATAAAATCTCCCATTATTCTAATCTTTCAGTGAAAAACCTTATTTCACCCCATGAAATCTCAAATTTATGAATAATTACAATATTAAAAACACTAATATTATGCCCAAACCACCATTTTAGAGGAAAGCCCGTAAATCTTCTGATATTTTAAAAAAAAAATCTCAGCTGGGATTCTGACTAAGCTTCCCCTTTCATCTATTCTAGGGGCCACTTAGCTTTTATCCAGAGTCAGCACATGTATGATGAGTGGGGGTCCAGCCACAACGGAAACCGGAGACCATTGTAGCTTCCAAAAGTTCCTGACTTGCCGTAAATGAGTTTGCGTAAGTTCAGACCCCTCCCCCCAAAGCTCTTGAATGAATTTCTTCGCGTGTCTTTTCACTGCACTCACAAAGTCTGTCACTTACTTGTGCTAAAAAAAATGTTACATAGTGATCTATTATGTTTGCACATAGCAGCAATAAAGGCTTTTAGTTACTGAAATATCAATATAATAAAGCATCCCTTTTGCTGGAGGGAATTAGGAGTGAATGAACACAGACTGCATGTTTGAAGTCTTATAACCAAAGTATGTGAAGAGTACTCGGGGATCACAGGGTGGAATGACATTAATTGGAACATCAGAAAGGTGTCCTATGAGAGGCGATATTTCAAATAAGCCCCAGAGCCCAGTTTCACTAAATTCTGAAAAAGCTTAACAGTCGTGGCAGGGCTAAGACAGGGGCACACGCAAGGCTGTGACACTTTGAAATGTCCTTTTGCATTTGGAGTTTCTGATAATAGCCACTGTCAACGAGTTTCTTTATATAGCATTTTTCTATTTAAAGCAAATAAATTACATAGTGTGATGGAAATAAGAGGTAAATTATATGACAGAAATTGTGGGTTGAGTCATGGGGTCAATTGACCTTTATAAGAATCGTTATTCTTCCAGATAAATAATAAAAATCATAATGGTCATAATGGATGTGGTCATAGCAATAATAATATGAACAATTGCAGCATGTTATGTCATTCAGAAGTTGCAGCTAAAACCTACTTTGGGATACTGGTGTGTATTTTTAAAGCGCTATTTCCTCACACTAACATTATTTAGGTCACTCGTATTTTCCCATCTGAGAAATATAATAACTAAAGATAGGGATCTTTGTTTTTAGACATATCGAACACTAAGAAAAAGAGATTTTTAAGATATCATTTCATGAACCGCTTACATTTCTATGAAGTTTGATTCAAGATTCAGAAGTTAGGGACTGGAGAGATAGCTCAGTGGTTGTAGTCCTTGTTAGAGAAACAGGAGGCTCTGAGATCTGATCACCAGGATCTATGTCAAAGCCAGTCATGGTAGTACACTCTTGTAACCCCATCACTGGGAGTAAGGAGGGAAGAAATGGGCTGATCCTGGGGGTGTGCTGGCCAGCCAATCTACCAAAGATGATGAGCTAAAGGGTCAGTTAGAGGCCTTATCCAAAAAGTAAGGAGGGAAACAATGGAGGAAGACACATGATGTCAATCTCTGGCCTCTAAATGCATACTGGCTTACACAATTTACACACACATGAAACACACATGAAACACACACACACACACAGAGTAATTATCACTGCATTGCTGAACCTGCTTATTGCAAAGCACAGAAAGTTTCTTAAATGACTAAGCTACGGCTTATGCTCAAATAAATGTCATCAAATGGTATGGGCAGATGCTCGGTGGATGAAAGTACTTGCTGTACAGGAATGAAGGCCTGAGCTTGAATCCCCAGTGCCCATGCAGAAACTCCTGACATGGTCGCATGTTTATTCCTATAACACCAGCACTTGGACGGAGGACAGGAGGATTGCAGGAACTTGTTGATCACCTAGCTTACCATAAGCAGTGAGTTTCAGGTTCAGTAAAATAACGTATGTCAAGGGAATGGGGGGAGTGAGAGAAGATATTTGATAGACTCTGGCCCCCATATGTGTGCATGCACCTGCACAAACACCACACACACACACAATACTGGAGAAGGTTAGCTGGGCTTGGTAACAGAGGCCTGTAGCCTCAGACACTTTGGAGGCTGAGGCAGGAGGATCACAAGTTTTAGATAAGCCTGGAAACATACTGAGACCCTATATCAAAGTGTAAAGTTAAGCAGAAACTGGACGAACTGCTCAGCGGCTCAAAGGTAGAGTGTTTGCAAGCATATTTGAAGTCCTGCAATCAAAACTCAGAACTAGAAAAGGCATGGCAGGAGATGGAAAGGTTTAAATGTTTGTCTAAATTTGCCATGAAAATACAAAACCCAAGAATGTGAGGATTTAGTCTTCTCCTTGTCTTCATTTCTTCTTGCCTTACCTTGAGCTGCACTGGCTCAGAGAGTGACAGATCTGACACACACTTGAGTTTCTCAGTACTGTGGCAATTACATGCTTATGTGCATCATTTTATGTTCACAGAAACTTTCTTGAATAGGTATTTAAAGGTCCTTCTGATCCACATGAAAATGAGACTCAGAGAAGCTCAGTTAGCCCTGACTAATGAAAGGAAGGAAAAAGCGAAGAATTCTGGGCTGGATTGATCATGAGCCTAAGGTCTTCCACTCCAGGAACCCAGCCACTTTGGACCTCACCTTGGAAACCGGAGTCAGAATTTCAACTCCACCTCACTGCTCTGCAACAACAGACTTGCCAGGCCTCTCCACCACGCAACCCTTCCTGGTGCTTCAGTTTCCTCAGAAAGGAAATTAGCACAATAAGGACCAATTTCCAAGATGCAGTTAATTGTCCTGGGTCAGGACCACGAACTCACTTTTATTCAACATGTCACTGTGGAATTTTGAAGTAGGTTGCAAAGCTGAAGAACTTTACAGTACGCATCCACATATGCTCCTTTTGTTTATAAACTGTATTTCTTAATGGATAGAGAAATCCAGTTTACAATTCCCTCTGTTTGCCCAGAAATAATCTCTCAGTGGAGGACACACCTCCTTTGTGGGTTTTGCATTCCCAATCCAGTCCACGCGATCTTCGCTCTAGTTATTTTGTATGCATCTGACCGTTTCCCCAGATATGGCAAGAACACCCCCCCCAAGCAGAGCACCTTTACAAAGAGAAAGCAGGAAAGCGCAAAAGACCTCGATGTGCCACATGCCTTCAGTGGCGCTGCGTTTCATTCCACAATATGCAATATCTTCATGCAGTGTATGTAACATATGAGTATTTCATATGTATTTATTATAAAATATGTGTACAAATAACATTGTTTTAGACAGGATCTCATACCGTAGCCCAGGCGTGCCTGGAACTTACTGTGTAGTCCAGGATGGCCTCAAACTCTTAGTAACCCTTTTTCATCAGACTTCAGATGCTGAAATTATAAACATGAGCCACAAAACCTGGCTTAAAATTATACCTGTATATTTGCAATATATAAATATTTTAGAATGCATATTCATACGAATATTAAAATACATGTGAATATATGTACTATGTCACACATAGATGATAAATACATGTTCTCTATATCTTTCATGTATATGCAAATATATTTCTGCTTTTAAATTTTTGTGGTATGTTTGTACATGCGTTTTCATTTGTGTGGACATGTGTGTGAGTGTTGGTGCATGTGGGTACACATGTATGTGGAAGCTAGGAGTTGACATCAGGGGATTACAGGTGACCACCACAGCCTGCCTGGCTTTTAGGTGAGCTCTGGGGATCTGAATTCCAGTCCTAATGCATGCATGGTAAGTGTTTGGTCCACTGAGCCCTACCCACAACTAAATAGACTTCTTTTTATGATCTTCAGTGACCCAGAGATTACCTTTATTTTAAATGAATTTTTGGAAAATTGAAAGAAAAAGTCAGTATGAAATTGCCAAATCTTGACACCAGGATAGAGTATGGCAACCCCTGTGGATTCACTGAGCAGACCGAGAGCATGGTGGTGGATTCACTGAGCAGACCGAGGCGGTAGTGTTAGAAGCCCCCAGAGCTGAAGGGCTGAGAAGCTGATGGAGACAGGTTCATGAGAAGGAGCCCAGTCTCTGACCGCCAAGCTCATCCAGGGACCACACGATCCTGTCATCCTACAGAGGAAGGGAAAAACCACCTTGCTCCCTCCAAACATACACATCTGAGCTCCATGGAGGTGCACAGGAATGAGATGAACAGTCTTGAATCCTGGGCTCTGATTCACACAGTGACATCTGGCGCGGCTCCATGTAGTCTTTACAAAATGTACAGCGAACTTCCCCAAAGCTTTCTTCATGTTGGCGGTGGCACCGGGGATGAAGCACAAAGCAAAATATTAACATTTCAAGCAGGTCTCACTGTGTGAAGTTTCAGGAACAAAGAGCTGGGATTTCCCCAGAGGTTATGCCCGTGACATGGCCTCTTGCACAACTCATTACCATTGCTCTGATGACTTCTCCCAGAAGAATATGTTGACTCTTGTTGGCATTGAAAAGATGCTCAAAAGATCAAAATAACAAAATCAAGTGGAAAGAGTCTCTACAGAGATGAAATGCTTCTGCTCAGTGGTGCCTGAGCTGGACGCGTCTCCAAGAGGTGATTCCCACGGAGAGCTGGATGTGAGCGCTACCTTCTGCTGAGCGCTATGACATGGGAGGCCGAGGGGAGGTTGCGATGACATATGCCAGGTTCAGAGATGCTTACATCTTTCCACAGAAAGGATGGTGTTGCAGACACATACAGAGGCTTCTTCTCAAGAATAATGACAGTGCATCAAGTCTGTTTCGCTCCTCCAGGCTCAAGTGGCTGCTCCAAAGCAGAAGTTCACAAAGAGCATAAAACTCCCAGACTCCTTTTGTGTGTTAGCCCATATTGTTAATAATTGCACAAAATGACGGGTTCCATTGTGACATTTTCATACATGCATGTGAATCAATTTTATTCTTGGATCACAGACACCCATGGGAAAATCTGATTTCTTTCTCCACAGTGATTAATCAGAAAAAAAGCAGCAGAATGGGCCTTTGTCACACACACAGACTTCAAGCCATGGTTTTGAACACTTGATAGAGATCTCGCAGTGAATGTTCACTGTCATTTTTCCCTTTCCAGAACCAGGTCGATTGAATCACAGTGGGGTCCTGACTGACTAAGGTTAAAGAAGTAAATCATCTTAGACACAGGATAAAACTCAGTTCTGTCAAACTCTGAAGCTTGGATTATTTCCAATATCGCATGCCACTGGATGAAAAGAATATTTATAAAATGCTACTTCCTGTTATGTGGTAGAAATGTGACATGTGTAGGAGATGTATTTCCCAGAAGGTTATTTCCAACTTTAAGTTATATCCTACTTAAGTGATTACCTCACTAGAGGAAGACTCTGATTCAGTAAGTCTGGGACGCCTGGATACCACATTGCTATCAAGTGCCAGGTGGCATCAGTGATCCTGAATACAGCTGACTGGAATATCATATTTGGAGTTTGGAGTGCAAAGATTTAGAGCATGTGATGTAAGCAAAATATACAAGTTCTTACACACTTTTAAAACACAGTGCATCAGAGGATTTGCATTGAATAGCACAAGCTTTCAGGATGCGCATTTTCAGTCATTCTTGATGGTAGTGTCTAAACTATTTCCCCATGAGGCACATTTGATTTCACTTTATTTCAGTCCCTCAATGGAGATTCATTGGCCAGCTATAAAAATGCCCACAGCTAGCCTTTATCAGATGCTACCTGCCCTAAACATCCTTTCATGTGTGATTGTATTTGATTCTCATAAAAAGTGGAAAAAAACAAAAACTTCAGGACAGTATGAACAACGTGATTTTAATATCGTGTTAGTTACTTGCTTCCTTGCTGTGGCAAAATACCTCATAAAGGAAACTTAAGGATGAAAGGATTTATTTCACTTGACAATTTGAAGATACAGTCCATGGTGGCTGGAGGTGAAGACAGTTGGTCACACTGTGCCTGCAGTCAGGGAGTGGAGGGAGATGGATGCTGGTGCTCAGCTCCCTGTCTCCTTTTTAATCAATCCAGGACCCCAGCCCATAGGGTGGCACCACCCACAGTGAAGGTCCATCTTCCCACCTCAGCTAACCTAATGCGAATAATCACTGACAACCATGCCTAGAAGCTAATCTGCTTATATCATTCCTCAAAGAAACATACAGAAGCTTGTTTCCTGGGTGATTCTTGATCATAGCAAGTTAAAATTATTATTAACCATTACAAGGTGCTAATGTTGACAGTCAGATGCAGGTAGCTACTTAACATGTCACATAGATTATATGGCAATGCTCAGTTCTTTGGATTCAAAATATCGCACCAAGGCATAGATGGCAAGTCAATTATTCTAAGCCTATCAGCTTATTAGGATGGTTGTCACAAAGTTCTACAAACTCGGTAGATTAAACAACAGGAATTTATTATCCTGTGGTTCTTAAATTAGAAATGCAAGATGAAGATGTTGGCAGGTGAGTTCCTTCTGAGGCTGGGACACAGGGCTCGCTTATCTCTCCATGTACACTTCTGGGGTGTTTTGCTGTCAGTCTTTGGTGGGTTTTGCTTATAACAAAAACTTCACTGGATATGCACCTATGTTCACGGCCATTCAGTTTGCCTGTAAGTAGACCTCATTTTTCTTATTTGTACATATGTGAGTGTGTGTATGTGTGTGTATGGGGGGGCATGCATGCATGTGGAGGTCAGAGGACATCTTTAAGGAGTTAATTCTTTCCACCGTGTGAGTCCTGGTGATTAAACTCAGGTCATCAGACTTGGTGGCAGGAGGTCAGAGGACATCTTTAAGGAGTTAATTCCACCGTGTGAGTCCTGGTGATTAAACTCAGGTCATCAGACTTGGTGGCATCACTAGGAAGCTTGCTGGATGGAGTTTGCTTTACTCCAGCGTGAACCCATGGTCCTGTCAGCATCCATCCTCAAAAGTTCTGTTCCCAGTCCAGGGGCAGGGTTAGGATTTCAGCTGAAGAATTCCACAAGAGCACAATTCTATCCACAATAATGCTGTAGTTCCTGTCTGGGAGTTACATTATTGCATTTGTGCAACTCAGCACCAATAAAAAGGAAGGAATGACTATAGTGAATCTCAAGGAGTCCTACAGGTCAGCTTCCCTGGGTCTGCCACTGCGGCTAAGTTCCGATAGTTGGCCACCCAGGTTATCCCAAGCGTGTGAATAAAAACCAAAGCCTTCAAGATCATTCCAGGCATCAAGGGACAAAGTCAACTCTAACCCTGTTTTGACAGTAATAAATAGAGAATGTTTCCAACCACAAAACAAGATCTCAAATTGAACTCCCACCCCTACTTTAAAATCCCCAAACCAAGCCTCTGAAATCTGAAAATATTTAAGTCTGCACATGATGGCAGTGGAAAATTTCACACTTACCCTCACATGATCAGGGCAGTCTAAACATAAGGGCACTAAAAATACTATATAAAATAGTCTTTCAACTGTGTGTACATGGTATATGTACTTATGAACCAAAAATGAATTCTCTGACAGGCTTGGGGCCCATTGGAACCAAAATGAATCCTGTGTCAGGCTTGGGGCCCACGCCTAAGCTATTTCATTATGTATATGTAAATACTCCAAAATACAGATCACTGCTGATAACAGTTCTAAAACACGTTAGATAAAGCACACTCTGGTTGTGACCTTGATTTTATATTCATTCCTGTAGATGAAAATTAGGCAACTTCATAGACTTCAGTTTGTATAATGGGACTACTAACTCCAATATCATATAAATTGTCTTTCAGTCTTCTTTAGACAAATAAAATATGGTCACATGAAAAACTCTATAGACTAATGTTTTAGTGTGTCATAGTTTGGCTGCTAAATACTGAAGAAAACACCACAGCAGGTGAGAGGAAACAGTAATTACTATTAGTACAGTCTAGAATCTAGGTGACCTGGCTTTCACACAAGGGGAAATTATAGCCAATCTTTTGTTAGACAGAAATAAACCAGGTCCTGTGTGTAGGCCTGTGGGTTTTGGGGGCAGGTCACCACATTAATTGACAGAGGACTCTGAGACTGTTAGGAGGATTTATTTAGAATTTTCTGGAACATCTCAAACTTACTGTTCTGTGTATGAAAACAACACTTTCTCAGTTAGGAGAATGACATCTTTAGGGACTTGTCTTTGAAAGAATGTAGTCACCAAAATTCACAAGGAAAGAAATGTTCACACCCTGAATAGGGATTATCTCACAAGATAAACAGCTCTGGTTTCATCCAGACAGAAACGCATTTTGACAAGGTCAAAGACTCTCTTCTTGTTCCTGAGGCTCCTGTTTTCTGGGACACATAAGGTTCCTTGTCTGAGTGGAAGAGCTAAGGGACTGGAGGAACGGCAACTCATTAATTTTGTCAATAGCCATTCCACTCCATCTTAGCTTTTATAGACTGTCGTAAGTAAAAGATGGGCTTTTCTGCATTTTCTTATTCTGTTCCCAGAGTGATTTAAAAACAAACTTCTCTATTTTCAGCTAATACCACTCTCTTCATCTGATGGTCACAGGGCCCCAAATCCAGCCTTTCTCTACTCCTCCCAATGACAAATCAATTTCTTCCCAGTCAGGAGCTTCTTCTCTAATCAAGTCAGTTATAGGTCTCTCATCTCCTGGGACTGGGTGTTTTCTTTTCTTTTCACGATTTTCATTTCTCTTCAATCAATGGCTCGCTCTCTCTCTCTCTCTCTCTCTCTCTCGTTCTCGCTCTCTCTGTATCTGCCTCATCCTAATCTAGGATGACCCGTGTTTCACATATCCCTCATCACCACCTGTACCAGGCCAGAGACAGATGATCTCAAAGGACCACAGCATCCTATTCTGCTGAGTTTGGATATGTGACCACAAGATCTTTATTTCTCCAGGCAATAATTTTGCATTGACAGAAAGATACAAGCAAGAACATGGTGGAGATGAGCACAGAGGTTGGGATGAGGAGTGTGAACACATCTGCAGAATGGTGAGGGAAGATCCTGGGCAGAAGCAAGCACATATTTCAGATTCCTGAGAGACTTAATGAGAAATGAGAGTTCAACTAAATGGCAGGCATTTGGGTGTCAGCATCAGAGGCAGATTCTGGCAGTAGGCTTGCCTGTTCATTATGTTCAAGAAGGCATACATGAGTTCGGTGTCGGTAGTCTCTCTTACCGGGATTATACCTTGATGAAGTTATATGTCTTATTTTTTAGGACACATAATTTGGTGATCTTGCCCAGTGTATAAGTGGTGAATCAAATGTTGTGTGGAGCTGCTGTAGGAAGAGACAGGCAGTCATTCAGTACACAGTCCCTGGTTTCATGTAACAGCTTCTCAGCTTTTCTTGCGAACATTTTGAAACCTTTATTTTGCTCATGTTCTAAATTGTTTCAAGAAATCTTTAGTCAAACAAAGTAAAATGAATTCAGTTCTAGAGACAAGGGGAGAAAGCAGAGAGGTAACTCATGATGAAATCTATTAATGCAAACCTGACATTTTCTTAACTAAAGAAACTAGTTTTCGGCTGGTCAAATTTCAGAGTAAGAAGTATTACATTAGTAAGGGGTGTAAGTTTTTGCATTTATATATAGGCAAGCCTATAGAAATCATACCTAATGCATCTTTCACTGTTTAATTTAAGCTCCCTGGAATAGGCTTTGATAGTTCCTGGCATTCTTTATTTTCTCCAACAGAGCAGAAAAACTTGACATAAAATTCCATTACAGTTTTAGTTATCTTGACTACCAGTTTCTAAAAAAGAAGTTCACCCAACGTCATGGTCATGGGTATAGCGGAAGAAATCATTTAGTGCAATGAGAAAGAGACGGGCCAGAGAGATGTGCATATGTCATTCAATCAGTCATTCATTATTCATCTGGTGTGGTTCAGGTGTTATTCAATGTTCTTAGAATATAAACGCATACACTGCTCTGGTCGTAGCATTACAGTCCAAATGTCAGATAAGCAACAAAACGTTGACCTAAGAAACACATCACCATGCTTCATACTTTAAAGTAATGTGTACACTGAAGCAGACCCAAGAAAGGGGATTAGCCGTGCTAGGGCAAAGGGACTTTACACTTAACCAGGGCAGCTTTACCAGCCTCTTTGAGCCTTGTATGCTTTCTAAGCCAGAGTGAGCTGCAGGCTATCTTTGAGGAGCACATCTGAGCACATGCCTGGATCACAAGGGGACACCAGTTACTACGCATTGTGTAAATGTTGCTGGTTGTACAGTGTGAGCTAGTAGTGCACAGAAATGTAAATAAACATAATCAAGTGGCAAAACCAGAGTGTGTTCTAGAGAAGAATCAAAGGGTGTTGGTAGGTAAGAAGCAAGTCTCAGGCATAAAGGGCAATGTGGTTTTCTTAGTCCTTCCATTCTGCTATAAAAAGCACCAGACATAGGGA
Source organism: Nannospalax galili (assembly GCF_000622305.1). Classification (NCBI taxonomy): domain Eukaryota; kingdom Metazoa; phylum Chordata; class Mammalia; order Rodentia; family Spalacidae; genus Nannospalax; species Nannospalax galili. The sequence goes on from NW_008331789.1 coordinate 8,705,130, forward strand.
GCTTGAACCACAGAGACTCCTTTCCTTGCGATCATGCAGGCTGGGACTCTAAGATTAAGGTCTTAGCAAAGTTGGTCTTTCCTGACTCCTACTTGCCCCAGATGGCCATCCTCTCTTTGTATCCCACATCTTTGTATCCCACATGGTCCTTCCTCTGTGTGCTTAGTGGGAGTGTTCCCTGAAAATCCCAATTTCTTCTCAATAGGATATTAATCTTGTTTGGTTAGACTGTCCCAAATGATCCCATTTTAATTTAATCCCTTCTGTGCATCACTATATCAAAATACAACCACATTCCGTAGTACTGTGGGGTAAAGGCTTAAATATACATTTAGGACCACAGGAAAAAGTGACCCCATGACACTAGTTTAAACAGTGACAGTTGAGCTGAGATCAGATGCCAAAAGAGTTAAAAGGAGATCATGCGCCAAAATTATACTGGCAGTTCAAGAGAGCAGACGTTAACATGGAGTTTCTGGCTTGGCATAAGTGAATTGGTCACATAAGTTACTGGTGAAAGGTAGTGAATGTGCCCTCCTCAGTGGCACATTCCAACAGCAGCAATGTGGGAAGGAAAGGATGAGTTCACGGATGAAGTTGACAGCTGCAGAGAATCCCGGGTTAAGAACGAGGTTGCTCATGAAGTGCTGTGTTCAGCAAATGACAAAGCAGAAAGAAGTGATGCCACGGACAGTTCTCTTGTGGTGGTCCATGTTTCTCTCTAAAATCACTGAAGGAGAGGTGTGGGGAGAAATACCATACCTTCTTATCTTCCTTCTAAGGGAGGAAGCAGCCAATGCAGTTTGTTGCTATACCAGCAACTGTTTGATTCAGGCAGGTACAGCCCTTCCTTAGACGCCCAGGCCGACAGCCCAATATTCTTGGAAGCTCAAGCTGGAGTCTCTCCCTTGCATCTTTTTCTTAGTTCCATGACCAACCATGTTCCTTAGTGAACACACTTTCTGTTTCAACAAGCTGGGGTGGATTCTATTTTCTCCAGCTAAACACACCAACCACTATAACAACAACAAAACTTCAGAAAAGATACTTTTAGGAAAGGCAACATCAGTGTCATTTTCCATATTCTTGGTCCCCATGCTGCAGGCTTTAGTGCTCAGCCTGAAGGTGTTTGTTTTAATCAAGGCAAGGTATGGGTCCCACCAAGGGAGACAATAATGAATGACTCAGTATTATAAGACTGGTAACCCACACGATGCATACAATGCAGAGGGGAAGGGATACCAAAGGAAACATGTCTGGCTTTTAAAACTTTATCTATCTAAATATAAATTCCAAATACATACATTCTTATATTATAGAGATCCAGATGACCATCATAATACACAAATGAGCTCATTCTTTGCCTGGGTCAGTTGTTAACACTCTAAGAATACAAATAAAGTGAAAGACAAAGATCCCAAAAAAAGGAGGCCTGGGAGGCAGAAGAGGAAGGGGGAGAGAAGGCAGGGCAAGAGCTGCCTGGCACCTGTAAGAGCATCGTTAGAAGCCAGACAAAAGGTCTGGCTCATGTCCTCTTATAGCAGAAATACTATGGTTTTCATTCTTTCTGAAGCTCTAGCCAAAGCTGAAAGCACATAGTTTAGCAGTGATAGAGGAAAACACCTTTGTATAGAGAAGGGAAGAGTGTTGTCCAGCTCAGTGACTTTACTGAGCACCTTTGGGAAATCACAGGTACTGAGTGGTCCCTGAAGGCCATGAGACAAGAATGTCTGCACACAAGTGGTGAAGTGATGGGGTATATCTAGAGGGAGCACAGTGTTCTAGAATCAAGGAGGCATCCAATTACGGTGACAACATCCAGCTTTCTGAAGTCAGTTCTGACATTTCCTTGGCGTCCTGGTTCCATTAATACCGCAATTTCACTCTCATGGTGTCTCAGTTTGGAAGATAAATGATGTGTCTCATAAAGAAGGAATCATGGCCACAATCCTGATTCCGAGGTACTAGAAAGAACATTCATTCTCTGTCTATCTACCACCTCATTACTAGCTACTTTCAACAGACAAGGAGATGAAAGTTTTGATGTTCTCCCATTTGTGGGCATTTATAACCAAGCAGGGCTCCTGTGTCTTCTGCTCATAGCCCAATGAACACAATCTTTTATGCCTATATGCTAGCTATGGAAGGCTCCCCTTCCCAGGAACACCCTAGAATCCACTTCTATTCTATGTGTGCTTCCTGAATCTATGCATGAAGGACAGCCACTCCCCATTGTGCAAACACACAAGTCAGGAAGACAACCTACCCATGGTGATGGTCTCTTAGTCCAGAGACACAGCCTCTGAGTTCCAGAGGCACCGACAACATCATTGCACCCTTTTGCTCCATAGACCCAGGCACCCATTTCTTTGGAAATCCTTTCTGTGCCCAAGTGCAAAGACTTATAGTTGGTGTGGGAACTAAGGACCACATGTTGGCTTCTGTTGTGAGCCTCATCTCTCCACAGTAGATGTTACCATTGTGTCCAATGTGTTGCACAGTTCTAATTTTGTGGTTGGTCATTGCAATGACCTCTTTGTGACTTTAAAATAAGCATACCTTAAGAAGGTTATGAAATAAATTTTACTAGTAAAATTATGTATCTCTTTCTTTTACTCATTAGGGTTCTTTTCATTAGAAAGAAAGGCTCTGTGCTGCTTCCTTCAAGTGTTACCAGCAGTCTAACGATATTATTACTGGAGCCATGGAAAGCCCGTGAGACGGCATCACTTCTGCCAGTGGTAGCACAAAATCCATTTGAAGCGAGTTCCCAGAGGTAGCTGTTTTGTTTCCCCCCCTTCCATTGATTTTGTTTTGAAGAGGAAAAACCAAAAAAGCTCTGCTTATTTATATTTCGTGGGAAAAATCATTAGCATTTTGTATTTTTTGTAAGCTTTTCTTCTTCCCAGGGAATTATTTTACATCTGAAAGGGCATTATTTCATTATTCCTCAATGAATAAAGAGAAAGGTTTCAGGAAATCTTTCCTTTCAGCTCAGCTCCCTCCCTAGCTTCTTTTCCAAGCCACATATGCATAGATTGTGTCACTAGGGGCCAAGGAGTTACTGTGGATATTGTAGACATTTTATTTCTGGCCCCAAAGTCACATCCTTGCACAATGACAGCTATTCCTGCCTGTTTGACTGCAACAGACAGTCCCTGTCATTGATTCCAAAAACCAACATGGCAGCCTTTATCAAAGAATGCTGCTCCAGGGCACGTCGTTGAACCTGTAAGTTGGATTTACACACTCAGATTTTGCAGACGCAGACTATAAACATAATGTGAGACTTGCACTCACAAAGTTATTCCGGACTGTACATACAAATCAGCTCTCATTGGATCTTTGAAAATAAGACTGCATTTCTTCTGGATTTACCATGCACTCCAACACTGGATAGCTCAAACAAATCGTCACTGAGCTGGAAAATATGAAATGTCCACGGGATTGCTGCTCTGTCCTAATGGGGGGTGGGTTGCAGGTAACGTATTTTCAGTGTTTAAAATTGGATGCAAATGAGGGCCTTACATTTTTCTCCCATTGGTGTTGTAGTCTGGATAAATCACACCCTTTGGCATTTGCACTGATACAACAAGAACATACCATGCGGCACAAATAACCTCATTTCCATAAAACAGCCTTTTAAAATTAGAAAATGTATAATTCATTTGGGGTGGCTATTACTGCTTTTGGGAGGGATTTAGACTTGTATTTAAATGCAAATAGCAGCGTGCTTTTTTTTTTCTCTCTCAGTCACACATAGGGAGCCACAAAATTTAGAAACTCCAAGCCATACCATTATTTTAAACTATGACTTCTAGATTATAATAAATAACAAAACCTACTTGTATATCCCATTACAGTTGCAGCAGGAATTCACATCTTCAGTTTGGCCCTCCATACTCCTTAGGGAAACTTTCCCATTTTGCACATGAGGAAACTGAGGCCCAAGCTAAATGTTTCTTCTGAGTCATACATTCAGAAGGTGGCAGAGCCAAGACTTGAACCCTGATTTAAAGCCGTATGAGCAGACAGACAGATGGAATGCTCAGTGGTGTTCCAAGGTAGCCAGGCAAAGTCTGAACATGAGGGAAGACAGAAGGAGGACAAATTTAGAAAGATAGAGAATGTCTAGGCAACAGAGGACTGGGCAAAGGATCCAGCCCACAAGAATGTACCCTCCACCTGCCTCCCTCTACTCCTTGCTGTTCTGGCATATTCCAGCTCTCTAATGGTGGCTCACTGACCCTACAAACTAGTTCCTTCCATTCAACTTCACTTCAGTCTCCTTTGCTGGAGAAGGCTGTTCAGCCCATGCTCATCCAGGAGAACCTACATCAAAGCCAGGCACCTCTTCAAGCTCAGATCTCATGTTTTAGGCATGAAAACTGTGGCTCCACAAAGGAACTTTGTTTCTGGCTCCCTGCTCTTTGCATAGCCTGAGAAGTTCTCACTTCATCCTTGCCTGATTCCTCAGTAGCCTCCTTCCTCTTCCTTCCCCTGGTTAATTCCCACTCATTCTTCAAGCCTTCCAAACGCAGGAGTTCCCTGGGAAGACTTTATTAAAACTACTTCCCCCAGCAACCAGTCTAGACCACAGCCACACTTTCTCTGCCCCACTTCTCAGAGCTTTTCATATACTCTTCAGATGTCCAGTGCAGAGTAGCCTGCTCCAGTGGTCTGGGACTGAGAAACAAGGGTCTCTCCTCCAATCCTCTAAGGGTATGTGACAGGTGTCACAGTAAACAAACACACAGAAAGGACCGACTGTATTCGTTGAATTCCAATTCTTTTCATATTATCTGTGTGATTGTTATACATCTACTAAACTTATCTAAATCTCAGTTTACACCTTTGAAAAAGTATGAACAGAATTAGGAATACTCAACTTAGCAAAGGTAATGTGTCCAGGACACAAGATAACTACAACAAATGACAGGTTCTGTAATGATCATTGATAAGGTTGAAATTAATAAATGCATGGTTAAATAGAGAGAACCCTGCCAGAGTTTTGCTTTTCCGGTCTTTGGATAGCAATGCAGAAATCATTTCAACTCATTCCTACAGAAATGTCTCCTCATCCCAGCCTCAGTCTTGTCACTAGGACCCATCCTTTCCTTATCCACATCTGGTGACCCAGGAATTTTTCTTTCACAACTTTAAGCTCCCTCCCAACCTTAACATAGCAAAGCAGCTTCCTGCACCACCCGCTGGTGAGCCGCTTTCAATGCTTTTCTAGACCCTGGATATCATTCACAAGCCATTCTTTCTTGGTTCCTCAGTTTTTGCACAGGTAAAATGAAGAGGTTGGAATATACGAATTCCAGTTTCCTTAGAACTCAAACTTCACATTCTCAAGACGTAAATAGGCTTCATTGGGGACTTAATTAGAAGTGCAGAGCAGTAGAAAATGGAAAAAATGTCCTGATGACAATGAGGACAGAGCAGAAAGAGTGCTTGAAATGAAGGAACTCTCCTATGAACCTTCTCTCCTCATCTGAGTCACAGAGGGGAGGGGACTGTAGGACCCCACATGGGGAAGGGTGTTTATCATCATAGCCACTGTGTGAATGAGGCCAGAAATGGCAAATGTCCTGCAGTGTGAGGGGACCTCCTGTGAAATGAGAAACACTTCTACCTGCAGGCTCAAAACCCATGAAGGGAACCTCGGAACTGTTCAGGTAATCCACATGGATGATTCTAGCTTGAACATTGCATGAAAAACTCACTGAAGTAATTGGTACACAAATAAATCTGTGCATAGAAGACTTTTCAGCTGTGCCATAGGCTGACTTTTCTGATATAACATAAAATTTTAATTATCCTTGAAATCCCCTGCTTGACCTATATCAAAAAGTACCAGCAGTTTCTTCTTTTAAGTACTTGGCTTCCAGAAAATGTTATGTGTCCTCATTTCCTATAACCTTCCCCTCCTGTGGCCACATGAAAGCCTTGACACATCTCAGGGCTCCAATCACCAGAACAGAACGAATATGCAACGTCTTCCCAAGACTCATTTGGGCTTCTATTTCTTCATTAAGCAGATTGTATCTTGTTATAGGAAGGAAACTGAACATGTGACGCTACATCTCTGACATTCTGATCCTCGTATTTGTATAACTATCTTTTAAAAAATAAACGTGTAGGGCCAGCAAGATGGCTCAGCAAGTAAAGGTGTCTGCCATCAAGTTTGACAACCTGCATTCCATCCCAGGGCACCTCATGGTGGAGAGAACTGACTCCCTCAAATTGCCCTCTGACCTCTACAAGCACATCATGGCACACCCTTCAGATAAGTAAATAAATGTAATAAAAAAAAATACTTGTAGGTTGTATTTTCTGAGTGCCTTCACAGTGACAGATATTTCAGAGTATTGCAGGCATTCTTATGAATTCAACACAATAGTTACACACTGTTTCTAAATTTTCAGAGTAAAGAAAATCAGTTTTGGTGAGTAGCGTGCATCTTCTACAGACATTAATGATAGTCCTGGGTAGTAGAGTATATTTGCTTGATTATGATTCAGAGAAATATAAATCATTACATTCTATTTGCAGTGAGATTTATAAAAGCAATGGTGATCAATTGATTATGTAAATCAGGGGAAGCCAGTAACAATCCATGCTATCAACTCTACAGGCAGACTAAAAATATGTCCTTTTATGATAGCTGCATCTATTTGACACTATTACATAATTTTTAAGATTTCTGTTTATAAATTATGGTTATGCACAAGTATCAGTGTGAGAGTATCTACATGCTCTACATGTAAATGTACTTCCCCAGTGAGGGCAGAAGACGTGGTCAGATTCCCTGGAGGTGGCATTACAGGCAGTTGTGTGACCACCCACACTGGTTCTAGGAACCAAACTGGAGTTCTCCATGAGGGTAGCATTTACTCCAAACCACTGAGCTGTTTATCCAGCCCTCAGCTCCATTGTTTTCAAAGACAAGTTTGAACTAAAAAGCTGTTAAATGACCAGATATTCTCCCTAAATTCCAAATTCGTCTGTGTGTATGATCCACCCCCCAAAATTCCAACTCCAGTGGAGGCCAGGCCTTTCAGCACAGACTCGGCAGGTCCTCCTTTCCCATGTGCTGGGGAGACAAACTGCCACAGGGCAGATTTTCAAAGTGAGATTAAATGTCCACGTGTGATGACCATTACAAGTTGTCCTAGTCAGCTTTGACTGTCAGCTGTACAGAGTCAAGAATCATGTGAGAGAGCAGCTGACCAGAACCGACTGGCCGTTTTCAGGACTGTGGAGTACTGTCTGGACTGTTAGTTAATAGGCATGCCCACCCACTGCAGGCTTCCAGGTCAGGTAGTCTGGGGATGTATAAAAAAGCTATCTAAGGAAGAACCTGTGAACAAGCCGGCCAGCAGTGTTCCTCCACGGCTTCTGCTGAAGTTCCCGTGTGAGTTCCGGCCCTGGCTTCCCTCAGGAATGGACTGTGACCTGTAGTGAAAATAAACCCTTTCCTCTGAAAAGCCACTTTGGTCTAAGTGTTTTATCACAGCACCAGAGGGGAAACCAGAATAAGCAGTAAGTCTTCCAACTCCAAGAAGCTTACATGTAAACTGTGTAAAACCTGGAGTAATGGTCAGAGAAAGAGGAGCTGGTGAAGCCTGGAGTTCTCAGAAGATCACAGCGTGTCTACTTCTGAGCTGAGAAGAGCCCTGTGACTTTGGGAGTGGGTAAGAATTCTTGTTTGTGATTCCAGTTTCAGTGAAGGGCTGATACATGTTGACCAATGGACAGGGAGTGGAACTGTGACTGCTCAGTAGTCTGCCTTCCAGGGGTAGAGCTCCATCATGACTACCAGCATAACGTTCCAGTCTACCTAGTTACATAACTGGGCAGCAATGCCCTAGAGGCTAGCGGAGCAGGAGCACAGTGCTTGCTACAACCTGTGTACTGCAGGTAGCCATGGGCTGTACTATCTGTACCTGCTCAGGACACACCTGATGATCCTCAGCACAAGGGCATGGGCCTGGCTACATTCCCACATGCCTTCATGGGTGCACACATTCTGCTGTCATTGCTGAGACCCACTATCACCCAAGTGCAGTAGTCATTCCTGATGGAAAAAAGGTCCAGAATGGTGGCCGTCAGCAGTCCTAGCCCAGTGTTTATTGCATTTATTGTTAAAAGACATGGGAGGGGGAAAATAAATACCCTGTGAATATCGTTTAGAGCTAACCCTTTCTTCACTTCTTATTGCCCTACACACCCTCACATAGGTCTTCCCCAAGTTACAGTACACGAAAATTCTTTTTACTGCTCTCTCTCTCTCTCTCTCTCTCTCTCTCTCTCTCTCTCTCTCTCTCTCTCCCTCTCTCTTCCTCTGCTTAGAAAGCATCGGGCATTACACCAAGCTGTCTCTAAGTCCTGCTTCACAAATGATCCCACAAAACAGGTTGTAGTGTCTCCTTTTTTGCAGACGAGGAAACTGAAGCACAGAGAGACTGAGCAGCCTGAACAGGGTCACGGTGCTGAAAACCACAGCCCAGAACTCCTGAACTTTGGAGCTCCTCTTCAGGTCTCATGGTCTCTGAAAGGTCCATGACCTGGTGGGGTGATGTCTGCATCCAGGAGGGTCAGAATGTCAAGGTCAGTGCACCACATAGGAATTAAAATGCCAGGATTCCAACCCCACTTGTACCACTGAGTCTCTGAGGAATGCTCGCAAGATTGTTTCCTGAGCATTAGAGAGATGGTTAAGTGTGTGTGGTTAAGAATTTGGGCTGCCCTTGAAGTAGATCTGAGTTCTGTTCCCAGCACCTACACAGGTGCTCACAACCACCTGTAACTCCAGTACCAGAAGTTCTAATGCGTCTGGTCTCTGAGTGCACTCACGTACGCTCACTCACTCAGACACAGACAAATACACTCATACATAACTAAAATTAATTTTTAAATGTTTAGAAAAATGATAAATAATTGGTTCCCTTATTGTGATGTCCACCTTCTCCCATCTAGCAGATTATTTTATTTGCGTCTGTGACATCTAGCTCACTATGGAATTCAAAGTTCTGTGAGACAGTTTATATAGCAAGGAATTCTGCCTGGGAATATCCTTTCTTCATCAGAAAACCTGTTTTTAACATTGTCAAACTGCTTCTACATAGTTCTGCTTATACATATCCATAGATTAGTGCTGCTTTCAACTTTAGCCAGAGAAGTTTCTTTTGCAATGGGCAGTGTTTAATAAACCACTGGTTAAAGTACTGATAAGTGACCATTGAGTGTTCAGCCCTAAATGAGGCACACAGTATTCAGGGACCATTACAGAAGACAGGGCGATATAGATGGAAGAGCAGGAGGAGTGTTGTGAAATGCTGTATTCCAGGCATGAAATCTAGAAACACGGTGCCAGACAGCAGAAACGTCCTTTAGATTTGTTGGCAGGGTAGTCCAAAAGACTCCTGAAATTACACAGACTATTGTCACAGTCCTTGATTATCTCCCAGAACTTGAAGGGAAAACCCTGTTCCTAAAGACAGAACATACTTCAGACACAGGACTTGGAGCAATGGAGTTGGAACTGACCCGGAAGCCTCCTCCCTGGAGACCAGCTTCCAGAATTTTAGAGGACACTATACAGATGCTAAGGGAGAAAATCATTCAGTGGTTCAACACCAGATTTAAAGCCTAAAAACCACAACAATGACAGGCACAGCAAGCTATATAGGTGCAGCAGTGGCGCTTTTATCTTGGGGGTAATCAACAGCTACCTAAAGGACCTTAAAGACGTCTCAATGGGAGAAAACTCAGATGTGACACTGTAAACACAGCTAAATACACATGACTGGAGAAGTCAAAGATCTTAGAGAAAATCCTAAGTCTGTCACACCCCTAGACAAACATAATTTCTTACTATATACGAAATACGGATTCTTATTTTACAGACAATTATATTACCACTAATCAAAGAAGTTTCTTTTGTAACAGACAGTGACTATTATGGAATTTCATAATTGGTCACACACAGATAATAAATGTCTATGAGATGCCCAACCCTAAATGACACATCTACAATGGAACGTCTATATAGTGGAACGAGGGATAGAGAGAATACTAACGCATCTCTCAACTCTCATCAGCGAAGCTTCTTCAAGCAACAGAGGATGATGAACACAAAAGGCCACAACTGGCCAAAGTGAAGAGAATAGGAGACCGCAGAGTGTAGGTCACTGGACGGGACTCCTATATTAAATTTCCCCTCCCAGGACTCAGAGACCATTGCAGAAGAAGGAGATGAAAGTTTGTAAGAACCAGGGGAGGGGTGCATCACCATAAGGAAACAGTCTTAAAGGCTCTTGGAACCTTTCTCATATGAACTTAGAACAATGGTGACAGCGTGCACAAGACCCATGCAAACTCAATCAGACAAAAGTCAGCATAGAATTGGGAAAATGGGCAGGAGGCCACGTTGGCGAGGAACTACTGGCAGCTGATCACTGCTGGGTGAGGGAGAGTTGATCTTCTTTAAGGGAATGATGCTAGACAGGCTGAACAGGATCCAGTGTCTGAACTCACACCAACTGACATTTAGGTCTACAAATTTGACTCAATAAACTTTAACATATATTACAAAATGCATGAAGTCCTGTGGGTAGGCTATGAAAGGGTGTGGATAGGGGGGAAGAGGGAGCTAAATATGATTAAGATATATTGTATGAAATCCTCAAAAATGCAATTAAAATATATTTTAAAAACTGCGAGTATTCATTTTTTAAAAAAAGAAATCTCAACAGCTATGGTTACCAGCACAAGACCTGCACAAGATCAAGTCTTTCAACATTATAGGAAAAATGGGGGAGGGCACAGGGGTGGCCTAGGGGTGTAGCCACACAAAACAAGACAGTTGTGAATCCTGCAAGACAACTGGCCTGGTAAGATATGCACATTGGAGCAATAGAGGTACAAATATTATGGGAGTAATCCACCACTTTCTAATTGCGTTTAAGGCCCACTTCATAAAATGGAGCCTATACCTGATATCGATATCCGGCCTAGGAACCTAAGGATAAATAGGTCACAGGGCATAAGGGACCATCTAAAACTATTATTCTGCTAAATAAATGTAGTATTAACTGACTCCCAATGACTTATTGTTATGCTCATAGATAAATGCATTTATTGACTCACATTAGAGAAGTTTCCTTATGCAGCAGATGGTGATTAACACAGAAACACACAAATGGCCAATGTGCAGAGAACAAGAGGCCACAGAGTAGTTATCCTTGAATAGGACACCTGGATCAAACCTCTTCCTCCCAAGGCTCAGGGATCATTGCAGAAGAGAGAGAAGAAAGATTTTTAAGAGCCAGAGATAGTAAATGACCACAAGAAAATGGAGTTTTCCAGAAAGCTGAGTATTTACTCATATTGACTCACACAATGATGACAACAAGTTCCACATATGCTGAAGCCAGACAAAATTGCCAGAATGTACGTGGGAGGTGGTAAGTTCGAATCCTACCTGAGGAAGTATTGGTGAGGGAGGGATTCTGGGAGGGAGAGAGTCAGCCTTGTTTAAGGTTGAGACTCTTGGTAGGTTGACCAGGATCCAGTGGATGGACCCACACTGTAGGGCAATGGCATCATCAGTGTACTCTATAGGCATATGTATATATATATATATATATATATATATATTATGATAGAGTACATGGTATAGAATGGAGGGGAGTGGGGGTGCAAATGTGAGGGGATCAAAATGTGATCAAAATATATTGTATGAAATATGCAAGAGTCCAATTAAAAATGAGAATCTAATGTAGGTGGGTGGGTGTTGGAAAGAAGGATTCTATAGGAAACAATAAGGGGGATCAGATAGGGAACTTGGTAGTAAATGTGATCAAAATACACTAAATACATGAATGAAATTATGAAAGAATAAATAAAATATTATTTCAAACAAGAAACTTGTTTTTAACTGTGCCTTCTGGCTTTCCCAGAACCATGTGATGAAGACAGATGTATGTACCAGGTGCTCCACCATAGCAAAGGGTGATCTGGATGCTGTATTTGTGACACTGATGAGACCAAGGTTAGCTCTGCCTTGCAGAATCTGAGAAGGCTTCAAGATGAATGTGACTTAGGAGCTGTGCTTTTGAAATAAAAGTTCACTGTGGTTCATGAAGAAAAAGGAAGTTCCTCTTGGGAAACAAAACTCAGCAATGTCCAAGGCAGTGGCCATGAGAAAGTTTGTGGGGCACCCTGTGGAGCTGACCTGGATGCAGGAGTGGGGGTGCAGCAAAAAGACAAAGTGTGAAGGATCCTGCTTCAGGAAAGTTGTCCATCACCTGAGGTTATGAATCCATCCCTTGCCAGTTATTCAAGAGCCCAGAACTCTAACTAGTATTTATAATTCCTCGATGTGAAGACAATAACCTAAACTTAGATAGAGTGTAGCCACTTATTCATATGATGAGACCTTCCCGGGCCTGTTACTGTGAAGACTGAAGAGAACAGAAATTGGGAAGTGTTAGGACATAGCCCAGCCAAGCAAACTGCCAAGCCTCCCTTGTCTGTTCTGATTGAGCCCTATGCTTATCATCTGCCTTGGTTTGGGAATCTCCCCTATGGATCATTTTCAGTGTGCATCTTTAATCCGTTTGGGGACTGTACCCATATTGAGAGTTTAGTCTCCTGGGTCTGTTTTGTACTCAACTTTCAGGGAAGACCACCATCCTGCCATCATTATGACAAAGCCACGTTGATACAGCGAATTACTTTGTATGGTCTTTATAGCATCGCCCTAAGCTTCATTGCAGTCCTGTTGACTCTGATGTATGTGCTGAAGGGTAGAAGAAGCAAAGAGAAAGAATGGTGTTCAAATGTGCTGAGCATCCACAAGTACCATGATATCCCTGGGTAGAGCAACAAGTTACTATTTTTAAACTCCAAGAGCTTAGCGTTTATTTCAGACTAAATCACAAGATTCCTTTATCAGCAAGTGTCTGTTAAAGTCCTGTGCAGTCCCCATTACTTTTATGTGGACTTCCTGGCACCGTTTCTGGGCCCACCTATTCTCTCCTCCTGCTTCTTTCAGTAGCACCAAGTTCGTTATTGTCCGTTCTGCCAGTATCATTTTGAAATCTAACTTTCAACAGATATCTGGGACGAAACAGTTCCCATGAGTAGTGACTTCGTGCTCCCAAGTTCCGTTTCTCACACACACCCTAGGGCAGGAAGGTGTCTCATTGGCACCAGGGTGTTGTCCTTGAGCTATTAGAGGAAAGAAGTGACTAACTCAGCAGCCAGCACTGTCCTCTGTCCTGCCCTCTACAGAGGGCAACTTCTACACACCTTCAGAAAAGGTCAAATCTCCCCATAAGATATACCGAACTGCTCAACTGAGAGTTTCTGGAATATCCACAATCCCATAAAGTATAAATAGCCTGGAACTGATCCATCCTGCAGCCATGTTCTGTGTTCCTTCTTACTGTGTGCTCATATGAACTGTTGTCTTTCAGTTTTGATTCTTCCTGGGACAGTGGCAAAAGCAACCTTTGGAGCAGAGGTGGGATGTTACTGGGCTGAGATGGACGGGTAGCAGTAGGACTAGGAGCATCTCTTAGGCTTACTGAGTCTCAGTTTCTCCTTTTCTGTGGTGTTACACCCATTGGTGATGCACAGGGTGCTTAGGAGTGTTAGATGAGATAATCCATGCAGTTACTGAAGGGTGATGTCATTTCAATATGACTGTCACTCCTGGATGAGTAATAAGAGCTTTCACCTTAAAGCATTACCAAGAGACCTAATTACCACATCATCCCACACTAATGAAGATGAGGTGACCAGTAAAAAAGGAAGTGGGAATGAGAAAAAAAAAAAAACAAAAAACAACACCTAAATTCTTGGCTTCTCTCCAAGGGATCACACATCAGGAGTGACCAGACACATAGTAAAGGACAGTGGTCACATTGCAGATGGTCTGTACATGAATGCTTATAACATTTGAAAAAAATTGAAATAGGTAACCTGAAGTAATCAAAAGCATGAAACTTGCCACAGAATGCACAAATTGCCATCAAGAGGCCTGTGAGTCAAGAGCTAGCTTCAAAGGCTAACAGACAAAGCAAAAAGATTGCAGCTCGACCTTTCAAAGGTATTTCCTAATATGATGTCCATGCTCAACTCTAGACAGAGTCTCTTAGTCCAAAAGTTTCCCTTGCAGAGTTGACTCACGCACCTGCATAATGAAAGCGTATGTGGAGTTCTACTCAGCAAAAATATTCATGAGTAGCCGAACACACATCAAAAGTGGATGTGAATCATCTTTTATCATTGACCTACATTAATCTGCTGAGAAGGCTCTAAATAGTTCAATGGTAATTTTCCTGAGACCAAGTTCAATGAGGCAAGAGCTCTATCGTCCAATGTTAATGGCTGCTCATCTTGTCTGCTCAGGAACGTAACCAGCAATCTGCTCATTTCTTTCCTACATCATCAGTTTCCCCATTTCATTCTGGGTAAGTTTAAAGAAATTACATATAAAATATTTTATACATAAAAAATATAAAATATTTTTCCATTTAATAACCCTTACTGGATCTTAACCTCTAGTTGTCATCACTTTCCTCCCTTGCCCTGCATTACAGTAAAATGCTTCAAAGGATGATCTACTTTCACGTTCTTTAAATTCTCTCCTCCTGATCTCTTTTGAATTTAATACTGTTCATTTATCATACACCAATTAATACTTAATCCTCGGCCTTTCTGGCTTGTCTTATTAGTAACAGATCTGGACAATAGATCTCTCATTTTTCTCAGTAACTTTCCTTACTTATTTCCAGAATAGCACTGCTTCCTGGTTTCCTTCTGAGCAGCCTTTTGGTACTTGACTTTCTGTGTCACTTCTCATTTGTAAGTCTGCTAAATAAGCCTCAGATCTTTCCTTCACATGGATTTCATTTCCCACAGTAGCATCCAGACAGACGTGGGGCTTCACATACTGTCTCTGTTCTGAGAATGCTAATGTCAATCTCCCTTGAACCTCAACTTGGAGTTCTAACTACCAACTTGACATCTCCACTTTGAGGTAGAAGAGGTGTTTCTGAAATTGATATTTTATTATTTTCCATTCTCAATTTACCTATGCTGAATAAAACGTCTCCTTTTCAATGACTGGCACGTTTAGTTTTCTGCTTGGCCAGATTGAAATTTTCTAGGCATCCTTGATGTTTTCCTGTCTCTCTTCAGATGCAATCCATGAGGAACTCCTGCTGGTCCCCCACTGCTGTCTTCAGATTGTTGGGATAACGCCTAACTAGTGTCCTTTTGTTTCACACATGAACCAAAAATCATTTAGAGACAGAAAAACTTATTCTAATAGAAGATAAAGCAAATCACACTGTTGGTAGTCTAAGTGTACCACAGGCCTCCCAGGATTTAAGAAAACTCCTTAAAATGATGCCCAAATCCTTATATGAATGTTCCCTATGATCTCCATGACCTCTACTGTACCCCTCACTCTTCTCCCATTTTCTGTCCTGTGGGAACACCAAGAATACCTTTGTCTTTGGTTTTACTTATGCCCCCTCCTCTGCCAGAAAGGTTGCCCTTCCATATTGTTATGGTGGTTTCTTCAGATTCATTACATTTTCAATCAAGCATCATTCACTAAAGATATTGGCCTACAGTTTTCTTTTTCATTGTGCCTTTACCTGGTTTTGGTATTAGAGTGATGCTGGCTTCATAGAAGGAGTTTGGGAGTTCTCCCTCTGTTTGTATCTTTTTGAATAATTTAAGCAGCATTGGTTGTAGATCTTCTTTGAATGTCTGGTAGAATTCTGCTGTGAATCCATCTGGTCCTGGGCTTTTTTTAGTCAGGAGGTTTCATGTTACTGTTTTAATTTCCCTATTTGTTATAGGTCTGTTTAAGCTGTTCATTTTGGTTTAACTTTGGTGGTGACCATGACTTTAGAAATTCATCCACTTCTTTTAGATTTTCGAGTTTAATGGAGTATAGATTTTTTAAGTATTCCCTTACAATGCTCTGGATTTTTTTGGTGTCTGCTGTGATGTTTCCCTTTCATCTCTAATATTGTTCATTTGGATTTGCTCTTTCTTTCTTTTGGTTAACTGGGCTAAGTGTCTGTCTGTCTTTAACTTTTCAAAGAAACAGCTTTTAGATTGATTGATTTTTTTTTGTATTGTTTTCTTTGTTTCTATTAATGAATTCTACTCTTATTTTTGTTATTCTTTTTTGTCTACTAAGCTTGGGGTTGGTTTGTTCTTGCCTTTCCAGAGTCTTGAGTTGTACAGTTAAATCATTTACCTGTGCTTTTCCTGATTTTTTAATGTAGCCACTAAGAGGTATGAACTTCACTCATAGGGAAGTTTTAAAGTGCCCCAGAGGTTTTGTTGTGTTGTATTCTTATTTTCATTTAGTTCCAGGAATATTTTTATTTCTTTCTTAATTTTTTCTTTGACCCATTCACCATTCAAGAGTGTTTTGTCTGATCTCTATGAGTTCAAGTTGTTACTAGAGCTTCTTTTGCTGTTGACTATAAGCTTTATTCCACTGTGATCTGAGAGAATGCATAGAATTATTTCAATTTCTTTGTATTTGATGAGATTTGTGCTGTGTCCCAGCACGTGATCAGTTTAGAAAAACTTGCAATGAGCTGCTGAATAGAAACTATATTCTCTGGTGCTTGAGTGGAATATTCTGTAGATGTCTGTTAGATCCTTTTCATGTAAGATTATTTAATTCAGAAGTCTCTCTGTTTATTCTTTGTCTGGTTGACCTATCTATTGGAGAAAGAATGGTATTAAAGTCACCTACTAATACTGAGTTGGGATTAATCTGTGTTTTATAGTCTTGGAGCACTATTTTTATAAAATTTGGTGTTGCAGAGTTTGGTGCATATATGTTCATGATTGAAATATGTTCTTGATCAATTGTTCCTTTGATTAGAATGAAGTAACCCTCTTTATTTCTTCTGATCAGGTTTAATTTGAAGTCTATTTTGTCAGATAGCAGAATTGAAACACCTACTTGTTTCTTAGAGCTATTTTCTTGGAATGTTTTCCCATCCTTTCACCCTAAGGCAGTGTCTATCCTTGAAGGCAAGATGAGTTTCTTGAAGACAACAAAAAGATGGATTTTCCTTTTTGATCCACTCTGCTAGCCTTTATCTTTTGATGACAGAGTTGAGGTTATTGATATTTAGTGTTATTATTGAAAAGTGTGTGTTGGATACTGCCCTTTTACCTTCCTTGTGTTTGTAGCCCTATTCTGTGTTTCTGTTATTATACCTTTTTTGTTTTCTGTCTTTGCCTCTTGGATATACTCTGTCTTTGGTCCTTTGTATTACTTTGAGTATTCTCTGCAGGGTTAGTTTGGTAGACATGAATTCTTTCAGCCCATTCATGTCATGGACAATTGTCTATTCTGCTTTGACTGTGATAGATAGTTTTGCTTGATAAAGTATTTGGTGTTGGTATACAGGGTTGTTTAGAACTGGGAATACTTTGGTCCAGGCTCTTCTGGCTTTCATAATTTTCATTGAAAAGTCAGCTGTAATTCTGATGGGTTTTCCTTTATGTGTAACTTCTTTTTCTCTAGTAATTTTCAGTACCCTCTCTTTGTTCTGTACATTTAATGCTTTCACTATGATATTCCTTGGGGAGTTTCTGTTCTGGTTATGTATAATTGGTGGTCTATATGATTCTTGAATCTGTATAGGTAGTCTTTCCTTTAGGGAACTTTTCTTCCATAATCCTTTTGAAGATATGGTCAATGCCATTGGCTTGAGAGTCTTCTCCTTCCTGTATGCCTATGATTCATGGGTTTGATCTTTTCATGTTCTCCAACATTTTCTCCATGTTCCATTCCTGTGTTTTAAAAAAAGTTTTACAGTTTTTGTTTAAGGAGTCCATATCTTCAACTTTGTCATTCAGTCTTGATATTCTGTTTTCTGTTTCCTTCATTCTGCTTGTGAAGCTCTTTCCTGGTGTTTCCAGTTGGCTCTTTGAATTTTCAATTCTATGTTCATTTCTGTTTGGCATTTCTTCACTATTTCTACCTCTTTCGTGAATTCATTTTCAAGTTCTGAATTGGTTTTGAGATTTCATTAAGCCACATATTTGTACATTCTTGAGCTTCCATCACATGTTTATGCCTGTCCTCTGAGGGTTTTTTTTTTTTTTTTTTTGAGTTGTCTGTTTTCTGTAAGTTCTTTGCACATTTTGGAAAGTAGGTGTAGCCTTTATTATTCCATCCCATTTTTTAAATTAACTGTATTATTCACCGTGAGAGGTATTTCAGTTTGTACTTGCATATTTTCCGTCTCCCACTAGATGATATATTCTGTGATGGAGGAAGTTCTTTTCTTTCTTGTTTGTGTACTTTGTAGTTTCTTAAAGTTTTTCACCTAAGAAAGTTTTACATGACTCTGGGAATACAAGAAAAAAATAGTACACAAATAAACATTAATTTATATAATATATCATAACAAAATTTATTTTAAAAAAAGCAAAAAATATAATTGGATCATTTATTAAAATGAAAAAAAAGTTGCATACTAACGAGATGGATGTGCCTATTTATTTCACATAAAGGATTAAATGCTAGCTGAATATTTGGTACTGTAGGAGACAGAATTGATCAATAATTTGATTTTATAATCATTAATGCTGAGAATAATATTTTCACATATATAAGTGGTACAAGATGGCAGATGTATATTTAGGGCCATTTCAGAAACTGTTCGAAATTCTATCCTAATTCCAAGCCACAATTCATTTAATGATTTTTTTTTTTTTAAATTCAAGTTAGCAACATAAACAGCAATTTTTACAATTAAACACTGTAATGTGATATAATTCAAAGACACTAATTTGATACTTAAATGGTGAATAATGGTAGGTACATATTAGCAAGCTTTGCTTTCTGTGCTTATATTACTATGCTTCTATAAAAACAGAAAACTGGGAGAGACAGTAGAGATGAATGGATCTTGGGGGACTAGGGAAGCCAGGGAGAAATGTGTCGCCTCTGAAACCCCCTGAGAAATACACATACTGTCTGAAAACTAGTGTATGTGTATACCGGGGGGCTGTATGGCAAGGAGCACAGTGCCAGACAGGAAAGACCTCCCTTTGAGTGGTTGTTCAGAGTGGTCCAAGAGACTCCTAAAGTAACATAGGCTATTGCCAGAGCTCTTGGCTATCTTCTAGAACTGGAATATAAGACCCTACTGCTGAAGACAGGACATACTTCAGACACAAGTCTTGGAACAATGGAGCAGGAGCTGACCTGAAAGCCTTCTACCTGAAGTTTAGTTCTCATAGTTCTGGAGGACACTATGCAAGCTGCTAAGGGAGAAAAACAATCAATGATCCAACCCAGCCCTGAAGTCTAATAACCATAATGACCATCAGAGAAAACTACCTCTATTGGTGCACTCATTGGTGGTACTGTTATCTGATGGGGTGGGCCAGTAATCAACAGCTATCTAATTGGACTTAAGCCCTCTCAATGGGAGTGACCCCAAGACAAGTATACTGTACACCACTCATCAAAGAAGCTTCTTTCTGTTACAGATGAAGCTACTGCAGGATCCCACAACTGGTCAGACACAGCAAATATACCAGTGGTAGGTGACATATCTACAGTAGAACCTCTATACTTAAGACACATGGAACATAGTAGGACCAACGGTAAAAAGAACACTAATACATCCCTCAACTATCACCACTGAAGCTTCCTTATACAACAGAGTGCAGTGCACACAAATATCCAACTGGCCAACTTTTAAAGAATAAGAGACTGAAGAGTGTGTGTTCTTGGATAGGACTCCTATATCAAACCTCTAACACCCATGGCTCAGAGACCATTGTAGAAGAGGGGGTGGAAAGATTGTAAGAGCCAGAGTTGGTCCATGAACAATAGGTAAGCAGAGGATAGCATATGTGAACTTGTGGCAATGGTGGCACCAAGCACAAGACTCATACCAACTCAATCAGACAAGGGCCCAGACTGTGGGGGAAATGGGTGGCAGGTCAGCCCTCATCTTGGGACTATTGGAGACTGAGTACTACTGGGTGAGGGTGAGTAGGCCTTACCAATGATCTCTAGATAGGCTGACTAGACTCAAGTTAAGGGTTTTCAACAAAAGCTCAATTAAAAAAAGAAAAGAGAACTGGGGCTGGATTTGATGAGAGCAGGAGGTAGAATCTGGGTAGGCAGTTCAGGGTAAAGACCCCAAAAGAAAAATGACCAGTTTCTTTCTTGGCTAAGAGCTGGAAATTCCCTTGGATCTGCCAGTACACTTGTCTACATGAGGACAAAAATGCCAGAACGATCTCACCCAAAAATGTCTCTTGTTCTGCCATAGCTAGAGGTTGAGGATGTCACTAAGGGGGTCTGTATTTTTTTTTCCTACCTCTTTTCCCCAGAAGCAATTCCTATTCCTGGGAGACATGTTGAAGATGTGACCAGAACCTCCAGGGATCTGGACCTGGGATGAAACCTAGGCTGACCAGCTCA
Organism: Nannospalax galili; assembly: GCF_000622305.1. Lineage (NCBI taxonomy): Eukaryota > Metazoa > Chordata > Mammalia > Rodentia > Spalacidae > Nannospalax > Nannospalax galili. The sequence continues at coordinate 8,725,645 of NW_008331789.1, forward strand.
TCTCCCCCTCAGTTCCTTCCTCCTCTACACCACTATTAAGCCCCAAGAATTAAGATTTTCATAGTGTCCCTCTCCCAGGGACCCCTTCCTCTTTACAGGAGCTCTGCTTTCTCTCTTATAAGCTCCTTTCAATAAAACACTTCTTTTCTAAAACTCACCCACTGTGGTCTATGAATTTCATTCTTTGAATTCATGAGACAGAAACAGGAACGTGTCTGACTTGGGATGTCTTTGGTGGCCATTGAGTTTCCAGGACCCTAGCCTCTCAAGCTAAGTTCAGAGAGAAAGGCTCTACTGCACTCACAGATGATCCATATGGGTCAACATATATCTTCTGGAGGACCTGAGTTCAGCTCCCAGCACTCACAATGGGTGGCTCACAACTGCCTGTAAGTCCAACTCCTGGGTACCCAATGCCCTCTCTGGCCTCTACAGGTTTTCACATATACACATAAATAAAATAATAAAAAAATCAATGTTTAAACAAAGAAGAAAATTATGTGTGCACAGAATTAACACTGTGACTCATATGAGACCCTCAAATCTGAGCTGAAAGTGTCTCAGGCAGCATGATCTGATGTTACGCAGTATGATAAAATGCAGTTACGTGTTCAAAATCAAGGCTATAACGATGTTGTATGGTGTGACATGGGCAAGTGCTGCCAGAAATGCCTTGGGTTCATCACATATTTGACCTTGAATTAACTTTCGGCCATTGCTGCAAAGCAACCTTTCCCTGTTGCCAAATTCTACAATCCCCAACATTCAGTTGCTTGTGACCCACAGTTTAAGAAGGTATGCTTTGACAGACCTCCTGGACCTGGAGGCAGACTACAAAAGGACATGTGCTTCAAACCCCACTGAGGCAGCGGGAAGAAGTCTGCTTGCAGGAGGGGCCAGAGCCAAAAGGAGCAGAGAGAACCCCTGAAACAGTCACCTCCACATCTTTTCCCCCTTCCCTCAGCTTTCTCCACGGTGAATCCTATTACCACATCCACTGAGAATCCAGGGTGTATGAGCTTGCTTGTTGTAGTCCATTGGGAAAGTACGGCAGGACCCCACCAAGAGTGACCTGGATCTGGAAAGTCAGGTAGATGTGCTGAACAATCAGAGGTGATGCTTTGTTAAGTACAAATCTCACTGGATTCTCTTCACTGAAGGAACTGGGGCGCTGTGATGAAGAGGGGAATGTGTGGGAAAGAAAGTCTTCCAGGGTCATCCCTTCTTCCCTCTAATGTTCCCATGCATTTCTTTCTAACAATAATGCTATTTCAGAGTACGTATGTGAATCTGAACATCTATTCCAAGAGGAATTTTTCATGTCTTGCCTAAATGCTCATGAATTGGCACTGGTGACACATGCTGCATCTTGGTTAAAAAGTGCCGAGAAGGGAGCAGTCTTCCACCGAAGTTCTACTGCACTGTTTGGGGAACAAAGATTAGGTTACTATTGGGTTTTAGCTTTTCTATCTTCCCAAACTACTTCAGCCTCTATTGAGGAGACTCTCACATCCTCTGTACTGCAGTGATAGTTACCTGGGGCCTTACCCTAGGTCCCCAATTGTCTGCAACAGTACCTTTGCACCATAGCTGTGACTCTTATTGACCTGCTTTAACTCTGGAACACATTTGCTGAATTTCATCTAATGATATCCCGGTGTCCTAAACCAAATCAAATCAAATTAAATATATCTTAAGCCAAGATCTAGTATTTATTCCACCCATATTTCCCTTACTAAACAGTTTTTAAGAAATGCAATTTACATGCAATTATGTGTCAATTAATAAAAGCTCATTAAGGGGGCTGGACAGATAGCTCAGCAGTTAAGAACACTTTCTGCTCTTCTAGAGGATCTGAGTTTGTTTATCTACTTAAACACCTGACAGCTCACAATCACTTGTAATTCCAGCTTCAGGGGATCTAATGGCCACTTCTGACTTCCACAGGCACCCACACATAAGTGGTATACACACACAAACATACACACATGCACAGACTCACGTGCACACACACGAGTAAAAGTAAATTTATTTTTTAAAAACCTTATTAATATTTTCAGCCAAGAAATATAGACTTAAGTGCCAATAAATAAGTATAACTTCTGAAATTAATAGCTATTCATATATATCAATTTTTTGACCTTTGAATCATCTAAATATTTATTGAAGAAAAAAGTGATAATTTTTAAAGTGCTATTGAAAGCAATGATTTACTTAAGTTTTTTTCAAACTAAATGTAGACATTTCTAAATGTCACTCTATATTTGAGTGTTCACTCAGTGTCGTTCAGTTTATACCCGATGCACTGTGTGAACCTGGTCAAGGAGAGTGCGGTGGGGGTGGTTGAAATGGAATGGAGCCTTAGTGAAACACTGTGTCCCTGGTGGGCTTGGGCATGATGAGCTTCTCTGGGTCTCTTCAGTGCTCCTTAGAATGGGCGTAACAATACAAGTAGAATACCTGTTGTGGATACAGTGAGTGAACACTTGCAATGCTTAGAATAGCACTTGAGACAGAGTAAACTCTTTAGAAGCACTTGTGTGGGGTGGGTTCCTTGTGTGTATGTGTTCACTTTTGTTTGTGTAAGTGCTGGTGTGTGCCTGCCATGCCACATGTGTAGAGCTCAGAGGACAACCTTCTTGTTTGTCCTTGCCTCTGCTCTTTTGAGCAGGGCCTCTTTGTGGCTGTTCTGCAGTTTACACTAGGCTGGCTGGTCCATGAGCTTCCAGACCTTCTGTCTTCACCTCCCACCTCCCTGGAGGGATGCTGGGATACAGGTGCTCATGCTGTGCATCTGGTTTAACACTGATTCTGGGGATTCAAACTCAGGTGCTCATGTCTACACAGCACACACTTCTACCACCTGTGTCGTCTTCCCACACTCCATAAATATTTTTGGCTAAAATAAATGTTCATCTGTCATCTCACATCTTTATCCCCCCAATGATTCTACTCAAGAACAAAAAGTTCATCAATAGCGTTTGAGAAGAGAATAGTATATATTTTTTTAATTTTTAAATTTATTTTTCTTATTTTACGTGTATGAGTGCTATTCCTGCATGTAGGTAAGTGCATCTGTGTCGTGCAATGCCCGCGGAGGACAGAAGAGGCTGTTGGATCCCCTGGAACTGGAGTTATAGACAGTTGCCATGTGGATGCTGGGATTCGAAGGCAAGTCTTCTGTAAGAACAGCCAGTGTTCTTAACCATTGAGCCATCTCTCCATCCCCTAGAATAGTATGTTTTATGAGATTTGCTTTATTATATAACCTTTCATTACTTTCAAAGAATTGCTGTTTATTATTTATTCATTCATTTATTTAATTTTGCTTTGGCTGTTCTTTATTAACATACAGTCCAGCTCTGCAGCAACGGGCTTGCTGATGGATGCTGTAGTGAATACAATGGACAGAAAGTAGAGGGTGGAGCGTTTGTCTGTAGAAACAGCTCGGTGAGGATTTTTTTATTTTTATTTTTTGTTTTTTGAGACAACGTCTGCCTATAGCCCCAGCTGGCCTGTAACTCACTATGTAGATCAGGCTGCCCTTGAGCTCAGAGAAACCTGCTTGCTTCTGGTAGGATTAAAGGTGTGTGCCACCGTGTTCGGCAAGAATCTTCTTTAATCGAATTTCTAAATAAATTAGGTGATGATATCGGCACAATGATGACTTACACACACACACACACACACACGCACGCACGCACGCACGCACGCACGCACGCACGTACGCACGCACGCACACAAAGATGCCTAAGTCCTGATCTCAGGAACTTGTGGCTAGGCCTCTCTCTATAGCATCTGGGGCTTTGAAGTTGTAAATTGCGGTCTTGAATTGAGGAGAGGCGCCTACATGTTCCAGGTGGGCCAAATCCAACCCTTAAAACATGTTTCTAGTTGTCATCAGATGCAGACAGACGATGTATCTCGGGACAGCCAGAGATGCGACGCTGCTGGCTTTAAAGACAGAAAGAGCAGGGCACACACTGAGGAACACAGCTCTTCCCTAGAAACCAGGAGGACAAGGAAGCCAGCCCTTCCTGGGAGCTTCATGACACCCCGATTTCAGCTCAGTGAGACTCTGAGGGACCGCTGACCAATAAACCTCACATAATACATCTGCATTATTTTAGCCGTTCAATTTATGCTAATTTGTCATAGCAACATAAAGAAAGCAACTGAAGGGCAGGACTGGCTTAACAAGTCATTTTCACCTTAAATAATGTTTCCAGTAGTACTTATATATCTATTTGAATTTTTTTTTTTTTTAGTAATGAGTCTGTAGTACCTAATTCATCACCCAAACCCGTCTTTTGAATCTGACAAAAGGTCACCGAGTGGAGCTAGAAGGCAAAGGAGCTTTGGTTGACAGAGTCACCAAGTATCTTACTGTTTTATGTAGATACTTTCCACACAATAATTGAATTGTATATAATGAAACGTCATTATTGCCTTGAAATCCAAATTTAAGCGAGTGTCTTATATTTTAATAAGCAGGACCCCGTCAATGGGCCATCCACTGTCCTCTGCAGCCTCTGTAAATTGAACCGTTCGTCTCTATACTTTATCATTGCCTCTAAGCGTTGGTCAGAGGAGTGAGTTTGCTTCAGGGTCCTCGGGTAAATTCTAGCATACAAGCAATAGCTCTGACTGCACTGTGTGTAAGAACTGCGTGGCAAAATTATGATGAGGCAGATTCCTGGTTTCACCAAGAAACTCTGACTCAGTGGGACAGAAGTAGGATTCAAGGCTTTCTGTTAACAAGCGTGTGATTTTGATGAAGAATCTGTGATTCATACCCTAAGAAACCTGGACATGACCTCCTGGTCGGTGATGATGTTAATCACAGAGAAACTGTGCACCTGCCTTGTGAGAATTGTTGACAGACACTTGTGCTGTAGACATTTACTTGATGCAAACTCCCTCAAAATAAGATCCATTGCTTCCTTCTTCTCCGAGCTCTACCATTTTACCGTAACACCATCTTCATTTTTGTTGGCTGTTTTCAGCCCCACTTCTTTTTTCCTTTCATGGTAATAATTTGTGGGAAATGAATCATCATCCCAAGTTGTTCCTCCTATTTGATGTGGCTCAATCTTGCTTTCCTGATGGTTCTGAGTTTTCTATTCACAGATAGAGAAAATGAAGATACTCCCTTGTTTTTCCCCTTTAATCATCTTCATGACCATGAAAATTTAGTATTGTGCCTCCATTGTCCAATTTGATGTCATGTCTTGTAGTCCCCTCATTGAAACTTAATTTCAGAGATATTTTCCATGACCAAGACAGGCACATGAAATGTCATGAGTATTTGCGTTTATGAGCACCATGTACTACCATAGTCAATCCCATCCTTCCTGGAAATAAACCAAGCGAGCGAGCCGACTTCGTTTCTCTAAACCTTCCTGCCCCTTCCCTACCCCCCACAGCCCCACTCTCATGAACTACAGTGGGCAGTCACTTCTGAGCAGCACATTCCCATGCACTGGGTGCCCATGACCGCTGCCTTATGAAAACACACTAAGCAGGACAAAAGAGTGTGCACTCCTCTCCCTTCGTTCTTGGCACCTGCACTTTCACAATTCCTGCTTAGAAGAATATGAATCCAAGCAAGCAGGCAGGCATTGGTCCTTCTGTTCAGGGCCTCCTGGGGCTTGCCTGAATGGCCTAGGCTCAGTGGGTTTGAGAATCAGGAAATGGCTGGCTGCAGGGTCAACCAGGCCACTCATGGAAAAACAGCTCACATTGTTCTGAGCATGGGGACCAGTGTCTACAAATATCCTAGCGCTGCTTAACAGAACAATAGCAGCACAAATGACGAGCTTACCCAGCCGTGGCGCTGCCAAGCAGGCTCACAATGGTATGGGAAAAGCTGAGGTGGTGAGGAGACCATGCAGCAAGCACTGAGGCTCCAACTCTGTTGTCTCTGCATCTCTGGCATTGCAAGCTGGCGTGCTTTGTGTAATGGGCAAGGACAGAGGCTTTGAAACTGAAAAGAACTAGGCCCGATCTCAGCCCTGTCTCAGATTTCTATAATCAGGGTGACTTCTAATAGCTGCATTGCAACATCTTTGTGTGATGCCCTAGAAGTGAGCAACTTTGAGAAGTGTGTTTCCATTCCTCATCTCCTGGAAGCTCCAGGCTTCTGCTCAGGACTCTAAGAAACCTATACCTGACCAAAACACCTATACTTGGGGGAAACAAGAGGCTACCTATAGTACCAACGTGGTTGCTGGCATTGCCCTGGGGCCCTCTGTATCACCTATGGAAGAGGCTACACTTTCAGTGAACCACTGGATAAGTGACCTCAGGAGAGCTGGGGGCCCTCTGTATCACCTATGGAAGAGGCTAGAGGCTACACTTTCAGTGAACCACTGGATAAGTGACCTCAGGAGAGCTGGAGAATCATATCTCTTCACCTACCTCTGAGGTAGCCTCCACTTCACCACAAAGCCCTGAATGCAGTAGGCTCACTGAGTGGGAGCAGGCTACCTACGGAAGGATGGCAGACAGAGATCAGGGATATGCATCTTTGGGCAAGGGAAGTCAAGGAGGCAGGCAGCTTGGTAGACTACAATTTAAAGCCCACAGTGAGGTGTGGCAATTCTATAGGGCAGAGAGAGCACCTATTTTCTCTATTTCCCTCAATTTTATTATCTCAAATAAGTGATGCCTCACTTGGTGGCTGTTACAGTGAGTGACATTTTCCTATCCTCACTGAAGTTCCTTCCAGTCTTTCTAAGGACCGATGGTAAAGAATGGTAGAATGTCCCATGAGGGAACAGCCTGGGTTGATAACAGGCCAGGTTTCCTCTGGTTCCCCCTCTGTATAATGGGAACATGGATTAGGTATAAATGATAAATGCTAATTGGGATCCATTATTAAAAACTGCCTTATACCTGTAAACAATGTAGTGTTTGGATTTTTCTATTGTTTCAGTATTTTCAATGTGTCATTTTTGTCTCTTTTGGTCCTTATCCCCTACTGTTTGCCACAATAAGACCAGAACAGACACAGGTCATAACAAATAATAATGGTGCTGTAGAATTTAGGAATCAGAATTATGCAAGACTGGTCTGGCAGGGAGGAGGCACAAGTTCACATTTACTTTAGGACTCTGCCATCCATATCAGGTCTACCATGACTCACGTAGCTAACAGTGAGTAGAAGACGGGCTGATTTGGAAACTTCACTGGGACAACTAGAGACTTATTTTATTCTAATACTTTAGCAAAACACAGGGTTATAGACATTTTTTTCAAAGGATGCTTGGCATATGGACAGAATTGGCTTGATTACTGATTTCAAAATCATGATGGTGATTTTTTGGTAAAGTGTGTAGGTTGTGTGCTAAGTGTTTGGCACAAGCCCTGAACAAACCTACAACATTGCTGCTTAACACACTGGCACAGACACACTGGATAGGGAGAGTCGAAAGGAAAATCACAGAAACCTGTAATAGAAGTTCGCTGTGAGCATGTACACTGCTGCTCTGCAGTTTTGTTCTTGTGTTCTTTTTCCATGAAGCTGGGTGGGTCTTATCCCACCCCAAACCTCAGCTCCCCTGAAGGACAGACAAAACAAATATATTTGGATGATCTAGGAATATATTTATTACTGGTCTCCTGGATCAGTTGAGATTCCTAAAGGCCTGTAAACTAGAAGATAAAGAAAATGACTACTGGCTGTCCTCTTCCCTCTACCAAGAGAGTGTCAAAGTATGAATGCAATAACCCAGGAAAGGAGAGAGAGAGAGAGAGAGAGAGAGAGAGAGAGAGATATTTTCATATTACACTTTCATTTTAGCCCTTGGATACAGCAATGCCTGAAACTAGTTGAAATCTAGGACTAGACTCCTAAAATAGTTGAATTTGGTCTTTGTCTTGCAACAAATGGTGTCCTGATTAGTAGTTATATAATATTGGAGAAGCAAAGATTTGTAGAAACAAAGAGTTTCTGGGGCTCAGAGATGGTGCCAGTGAAATTAGCATTTAGAAGGAGGTCAAGGCTCCAGGAAAGGAAACGAGAGGACAGTGAAGACACAGAAGCTAGGCAGGACATGGCTGATTTAAGGACCTTCACAATCTAGGCAGGACATGGCTGATTTAAGGACCTTCAGAAGCTAGGCAGGACATGATGAACTTAAGTACCTTCAAATTTTCCTTATGGCAGGGACAAAGCTTGTCAGTGCAGTAAACATATGTGTCTGGGAAAAGGGAGAGTGAGTGAGGTCAGGGAGGATGTACACGGACTGTCACTGTCCCCTCACTACCTGGAATTGACACGCATACCGTACATGTGTGAATTGGAGAGACTTATGCCTAACTCATAAGGATGAGGGAAGTGTAGTTGAATAAGCTAGGACATGTGAAAGCCTCTGTCCATGTAGGCAACAGATTAAGCCAAGGGTCCAGAGACACTTTTAGGCTACCAAGGTATCTGTAGAAAAGGAAACACACATATCCCAGAATGTGGTTCAACTCTCCCTAGTGTGTCAATGGAAAGACCCTGGGAACAGCCTCCAGTGCCTTCCAGGTAACCTGTTGACCACATGACTGAGGCCAGAAAAGAAGGCAATTTCAGAGAAGTGGTGGCCAGCATCAGCAGAGTGGACATGACAGGTGATGCTCCTTGAAATGCTGAGTCCTTAATGCAAGACTGGCCATGAAGAAGCACCAAGACAGCCCTTCCCTGTCAACCTGTCACCTTAGCACCCACACCAGGTGGAGGAAATATGACCATTCCTGCGGTGACGCCAGCGGCAGCCACTCCTCTGTTCTCATGGGTGCCGTTCCTTCATTCTCAAGGGCGTCGAGGCTGCTCCTCCACTTACCCTGGGCTGAGGCCGCTCTTCTGCCTGCCCTGGGCTGAGGCCACTCTTTTGCTCTCCTGGTGCTGAGGCAGCTCTTCTGCTTGCCCTGTGCCACCTCCTGTCATCGCTGCTTCTGCCCTGTACCAGACCCCAGGGCTGGTGAGGAGACTGTGTCAGCGGAGCCACATTCAGACACAGGAGAACAGGTTCAGTGACACAGGTCTGCTATATTGCAGGAAAGCACAAGCTTATATAAGAGTAGTGGTCCAATCACAGCACAGCAAGTAGGATACCTCATTAGCATAACAGATTTAGCATCCGATCACAGTACAGCAAGTAGGATACCTCATTAGCATAACAGAGTTAGCATCCTATTAGCATAACAGACTTAACGTCCTATCACAGAATAGAGGGTAGGATGTCTCATTAGCATACTGGGTTTCAGAGCCAGGATTCCTGGACCCTGACAGTTGCAATATCACCCTATACTCAAGCCTGTCTCCCACACATTCCTATGTCCTTTAATCAGGCTGGTATGACCTCTTCCTGCAACAGCACCACCTAGGCTGCGTATCAGATGAATGTTTGGCATCAGGAAGCAAGTTCTAAAAGCTTACTATTACCACCATATGACAAATATGTAGAAAAATTTAGAAAATTCAGAAACAGTGTCCACATGCACGGGGCTGTGTGCAAACAAATTCACTGATAGAACTGATATTTATTAAATGCCTTATGTATGCCAGAACCAGTTTTAGGCACCTGTGAGACAGTTAATACTTAAATATGTAATTATTTCAGGTCTTGTGCAGATGGAAGGAAGAAATCAGGCAACAAAGAGCATTCCTGACCTTACAGACTAGTTCATGCCAGGATGATTAAATAAACACATCAACTTCCAGGTTTCCAGGAACAGAAATGAGCAGGAAGGAGGAAACAGCAGAGGAATGCCTCAGGGTGGAGGCAGGAAGCCACAGGGGCCTGTACTGTACAAATGGCTGCCAACGACTAGAATCCCTGAACAGGACAGAGGAGTGAACTGTATGCAGGACAGTATCTTGAGAATTCACAGAACCAAGAGAAAATGCAAAGATCTTGAGTCTGAAATTGTCTGGAAGGATTAGAGGGGCAACGTGGCTGACAAGCACTGGAAAAAGTGAAGTAAGATGAGCTTCAAGGCAAGTGCAGGCTAGATCAAGTGGGACTATTTAAAAGGATGAAGAGCTGGAGTATTTGTGCTGATCATGCTGACAAGAGATTGCAGAATGAAATGGTATTGTTATGGGTCACTTAGATTTATAAAATCATGATATTTTTCTTGTGTCTTAAAATAAATGAGGAAACATGGGGCTGAAGGGATGGATTAAGAGCACTGGCTACTCTCCCAGAAGATCCAGGTTCGGTTCCTAGCACCCAGAGGCAGCTAACAGCCATGCAAAACTCTAGTTCTAGGGGATCTGATGCTTTTTTCTGGCCTTCATGGGCATTGCACCCATGGGTGCACTTAATATGCATGCAGGTAAAAAAATCTCAAACACATAAAATAAAAATACATTTTTAAAGAAATCATGAAACATAAATTGGCAAAGGTAAATAAATTACTTGTAACTTGATGAAAATTGGACAAAGACACCTATCTTTTCTTTGCTTTTCTATAGTTGTTACAACTTTATAGAAAAAAATGAAGTTAAAACAGAAAATACATATATGTTGACTTAGCACAACAAGGGCAATCAGACTATGTGAAATCTCTTCCTGGGAGGCAAATTCCTTCTCTGGCTGGTACTAGGGTTTCCTCCTTTCCTTTCCGCCACATCTGATACCTGGGGAAATTTTAATTCTTTGAGACCAACTGTCCAATGGTCTGACAGCTGAAGAGAGACCGTACAAGTATCATCCTTCAGAACATTTCTTCTCTGTAGGGTCATGGCTAAAATGTGATTTATCTGTGGTAAAGTTTGTTATATTCATTTGCAAGGGTGGTCATGATTACTTGCCATCAATTTGGTAGGTAAGTGATGGAATTTATTTTCCAACAGTTATAAACCTGGGCATCTAACATCAAGGAGCCAATGATGGCTTCTCCTGGAGCCTCCCTCCCCTGCTGCAGATTCCCCCTTCTACCTGTGAACACAGACTTTGTGTACATGCAGGTGTGCATAATCTAATGTCTGCTTCCCCAACAGACTCTGATTATATTAAAGATCACATTGAATCCCTCATTTTTATTTATTTTGTCAATTATCAATTCATATCTAAACACAGCTGAATTCCGAGGCACTGCACATCATCATCTGGATTCTGAGGAATACGATTCAAAGTATAATTCCTCTTGTTATTGTGGGAGAACTGAGGAGACAGTGGGGTGGACTACGGTGCTTCAGCTGTCCATGTGGGAGAGCATAGGGCTTGGACAAGGTTAGGGTTAGTGTTAGTGAAAGGAGGCCAGCCTTGGGCTATACTTTGAAGAATTAACTAATAAAACTTGCAAATAGATTGATAACTTAAAGGAAGGAAAATTAAAGAGCAGGTGGCCAATTTCAGTACTTACCACGATGTGGAGGGGTAGAGGGAGTTGTTTGTAGCATAACATTCAATAATTTTATTTTTGACGCGGTAAGTTGTACATGGTTATTAGTGGTGAAGGGATATATTGAACTTGAAGCTAAATGACAGTGTACGTCACTGGCACATGTTACGACTGTGAGGCTTGGGCTTAGATGAGGTCTCCAAAGAAGAAAGTGCAGCCAGAATGAGGAAAGAAGGTTATCTAATGAGCTCTGAAGTCTAGAGTTTCAAGGGAGGAACGAGGAAAAAACAAAACTGAAACAGAAAAATAGAAAAAACGAGGGCCCGGGATTCCCGAGCCAAGTGAGGAAATGTTAAAGAAAGACAGACCTCAGTCAGTGTTAACTGTGGCTAAGGAGCTGCTGAGGGAGGATCCAGGGAGAGCTGCGGACCTGACCTTTGAATTTGGCAAGATCTAGACCCTTAATGCCCTTCACAAGAGCAGCCTCAGACTGCAGGGTGCCGAGATAAAGACCAGCCAGGAAGTGAGAGAAAGAATTCAGAGAATAAGCATGTTAAAGGGCTTTGCTATGAAACAAAGCCAAGAATTAGGACGGAGATTGGAGGAACCTGAGAGGGATAAAAAAGGGTAGGGACCATTTGGTTTTTTATCAGGGAAGATACTAGAATGTATTAAATAATTTGTTAAAGAAGAAATCATCCTGAAGAAAAACAAGAAGGAAATGCTAAGCAGAAAAACCAAATGAACTCAGAATGCCAGTAATGAACTTGGCTCCCAATAAAATGAGATATAGCTCACTGCAAGAAGGGACAGGGGCTCAGGTGGTAAAGCTTGTGTCACACAAGAATGAGAACCTGAGTTCAATCTCCAGAACGCATGGAAAAACTCCAGTGCTGTGGGTTGTGCCTATAATCCCAGTACTGGGGAAGCCTCCTGGGGCTTGGCGGCCCTCCAGCCTGTACTGGTGCAGTCTAGGCCTGTAGTGACCCAATCTCATAAAACAAGGAGGAAAGCAAGTGAAAAAGAAAAAGCACCTAAGGTTGTCCTCTGACACACACACACACACACACACACCACACCACACACAGACATACCACACACACATACACATACACACACACCACACACATACAGAGACACACCACACACACAGACACCACACACCACACACAGACATACTACACCCATACACATACACACACACATACACACACCATACACATACACACACACCACACACATACAGAGACACACCACACACACACACCACACACCACACACAGACATACCACACACATACACATACACACACACATACACACACATACAGAGACACACCACACACCACACACAGACATACCACACACATACACATACACACACACATACACACACACCACACACACACATACAGAGATACACCACACACCACACACAGACATACCACACACATACACATATAAACATACACACACACCACACACACATACAGAGACACACCACACACACACACACACACACACACACCCCTCACAAATATGAAAGTATAGGCTATTAAAGTGTGGATAACTTCACGCCAGCTGAATCTTAGCCTAGTGCTGGATGAGAATGGAGATCTGTGCATGTTAACTGTTATTATCCAGGGATCAGCAACCCCCCCACCATAATCATTCTGTATTTCGGTGCACAGGACGCACTTGGCTAGAATGAGAACCATGTACAACCCAGGAAGGACTTAGTTTACCTTGCTTTCCTCCATGAAAACCCCCTTCATTTCCTTGTCGCCAAATGTACTTTATGTGAAGCAGTGAGATGAAGTTAGCACTCACTGAATACAAGGGAAGCTTCTCAGTGCTCCTTCCTACTTGAAGTCTACACTATCAAACTTCCAGTAACATAAGAGTTCAACGACTGGCCTGAGCAAGTGTTCACACTCCCCTAAGAAGTGAACAAAGAGAAAGTCATAAAAATTGATTTTAACACCTGTCCTTCCCTGAAACCTAAGAGTTGAGTAGAGGTGTTCAGGATACTGTAAAACATGCTCTTCTGAGAAGAGTCCCTGCTTAGAGAAAAAGGACAGTGTTAGGGTACCCCGTGCCCTACGTGCCAATGACCTGACCTTTATAATATCCCTTCTCTCCAGTACAATATGCTACCAGCAAGTTTCCCTCAGGAGGACGCATTTCAAATTTAAAACGTACCTAAGTAGAAGTCTGAGCCTACAGCAGGTGCTCAATTAAAGTTTTTTTTCCGTTGAATACACATTTCCATGTTGAAGTTAATTAAGTGTACTGATCCATTTGCAAAAAGGTTAATAAATTGAACCTCAGTAGGCCCTTACTGAATTTAAGGTACTTTCAAGATTTTTTGTGTCATACATTAATTATAAAGTTGTCCCTTCTCTTTGAGA
>NW_008331789.1:8739942-8741702 GCF_000622305.1 Nannospalax galili
TGTGTGTGTGTTGAGGTGCAGAAGTATACAGGGGAAACAAGATCCTTCTCTGGTGGATAATATATGCTCATGGAAGAGACGGATTATAAAGATAAATAAATGTATACCACCCTCATATTTAAATATGTGCTGTAAAACACAGCAATGACAGAGATCGGCTTCAGGCAGCTTTTGTGTGATTCAAAAGTCCATTAAGATAGCACTTGACAAAGTGTTGTCCACAGACCATATGCATCTCAGATCTTACATTGTACAGATATTTATTACAGCGCTCTCTAGCCTCTTGTCTATACTTCAGTGCTAAGTCCAGCTGCCGCAAGACAGTTGAGTGAGTACAACAGAATTCATGAGGCTCAGGCAGACATAACTGTCTGCTGTGTGGCTCTGTTAGACTCCTGGCCTCTGTGTTATACAATCTGGACACAATGTAGCTAGAGCTTTAGGACCAACTACAGCAGCAACGTCTATTACACACAAGCCCAACAGAAGACAATTATATATTCTCAGAAACACACAAGTTGGGCATAGAGAGTCTCAAGGTGGGTGAACTTGGTAGCTAGGCATCATCACCTAGCCTGGATCCTTTCCTCCTCCGACCTCTTCACTGGGGTCTCTCTTCGTTGTTCCAAGATGACTTCCTGTGAAATGGCAATGTCTCCATAGAAACAGGGAAGCAGCTATGTTTGTGTTTCACCTTAAGAACGAGACACGCCTTTCCAGATCCTCATTAAACATTCAGTAGTGTCTTACTGTCAGGATTCAATAACGTGCCTATATTCAAACCAAAAGCTTGTCAAGATGCTAAGATCCACATGACCAGTCTGGTCCAGTCCCAACTCATTCTCTGAGTATAAGGAAGGGTCCAGTTTTCTTTGCTAGAATACGACCACTTGTGTAATGAAACTCAGGACTCTGTTTTAAACAATAACAAGAGATGGTTTGGTGACTAAAAGGCTTGTTGCACGTGCCTGAGAAATGAGTTTGACCATAGGACTCATCTTTTAAAAAAACAGGCACAATGGCATTCACTTGTAATCCCAGAACTAAAGAGGCAGAGACAGGCAGATCCTTGGACTCAGCCCGCCAGTCAGCCTAGTCTAATTGGTGAGCCCTAGGTCTCAGTGAGGGATCCTGTTTCAAAGACCAAGGTGGACAATGCCTAATGAATGACACCCAAGGGTGACATCTGGCCGCCACACAAAAATGTACACCTATGTATATGCACACATGTGTACCTCACACATATACACACCCCCACACACACAAATGCACACTACAAAAACAAAGAAACAAAAACAGGGCACAGAAAGTATCCATCCTATCAACTGAATGTCACAGACATTCTTACAAGTTAAAGAAATAATAAAACATAATCCCTACGAAAGAAGAAAATTTCTCCCTCCTAGTTGCTGCCATAGCACCACGGTTAGAACTGTGTTAACTACTAAAGTCATACATAGATCCTTTCTTCTGTGTCAAGTATATGTCATTTTAGCTGGTAAGCTTTTCAGTAGGCTTTGTACTCAGGGGAGAAAAGACCGAAGGGGCAGGTCATCCATGCCTGTCTCTTTGAAGATGGGGCTTTCAAAGTTCTACGAGAAGCAAGAGAAGGTAAATGAAAGGCCACTGGACCATGACACGGCAAGAGCAGCACCCGAGCTCACTGCCAAGGATTTTGGTCTTGGTAATCTCACTCACCCACACAGGTGCTGTGGAGAGAGAGAGAGAGAGAGAGAGAGAGAGAGAGAGAGAGAGAGAGA
>NW_008331789.1:8741923-8775436 GCF_000622305.1 Nannospalax galili
AACAAAGGTCTTGGTGAGAACAAAGCCAGCTAGTCCGCAAACGCCCTTACCTCTGTCACTGTGTTCTGGTAAGAGCCAGAAGGAGGGCCAGTGTGGGAGTCTGCCTCTCTTCTCTCTAGGTCTTCCGACAGAAGCCTAGAAGAAGCACACGGGCCCCCAAATAAAAAGAGATGCAAAATGGGCCACTTAACCAGGCTTCATCTTAACCAGCTAGTCTGTGCTGTTCATTCAAGTTGTACAGAATTAAACAATTCAGCAACTTGAGGACATTTACTCCATGTGTTTACCTTCTCTGAAACATTCAACTAGACCTAGAGTCCGGCTCTCTGCCATCCCGAGGAAGCAGGAAAACCAGCGTGAAGTGAAGATGCCCTGGGAGAGGTTGCTGGAAAGTTTACCGCAGAAAGATTGGGATGTGGGCCAAAGTAAAGAGGGTGAGAGAGTGAGTCACGTAGGCAGAGCCTGGTACTCGGGCTCAGCAATGAAGCACGGCATGCTGATCAGTCACCCAGAACCAGCATTCAGGGTCAGGAAGGCCTTGGTGGGGCTCACTTCTGAGAGAGGCCACCTTCCTCTCTCGGCTTCCAACCCAGTGTCTCTGAGGCTGAAGGGCATTCAAACCACTGTAATCTTGATATTTCTGCTGTGCTAAAAATAAAGCAAAACCTGCTTGAAGATACTAACACCTAGTAAAATCTCGTTTAGCAAAAGAAAATTCCACCCTAATAACAACCACAACATGAAGTTTATAAAAATAATTAGTTCACTAAAACAGGAAGAGTCACATAATGGGGAAAGGCTTTAAATGTCCATGAGAAATATTGTCTTCAAAGTCTATAGCTTTATATACTGTTGCATACACAATTTCACTTGAAGGCCATACCAAGAGTCTAAATTTAAGGTCATTGTTTATTGTGAGGCTCAACCCTAATGGTCCTTATTATAGTTTTCAGTTCATTCATTGACTTAACAAGTATTTTCTGTGATAAATATTTAAAAAAGCTGGACATGAGGACAGTGGAAGAAAACAGGGTGCACACTCTCACCTGCTGTTTCTTACAGCCTCCAGTGTAAGGTAAGCACGAAAGAAATAGAGGTAATGCTACTGGTTAGCATTGTTTTAAATGCTTTGAAGTAAAAAGAAAAAAGCTCTTTAGGGTGCAATTTATGTGTTTGTAAAGAAAATGGGGGTGAGACTATTATACCTTCTCATGGACCCCGAGATTAGAAATGCCAGGCTTAATTAGTCTGTGGAGACGACCCTGCTCAAAGCAAGGAAATGAAAGGCTGACGGGGATGTTGCTGCTTCAGGGTGACAAGGCAATTGCTCAGGAACCACCAGCAGACTTGGGAGTCTCTGTCCAAGCCTGAGAGAGAGAGAGAGAGAGAGAGAGAGAGAGAGAGAGAGAGAGAGAGAGAGAGAAAGAGAGAGAGAAGCAGGAATCTCCACTAAAGCTAAAGATTTAGGAGGCACCTTTTGCACCTCACAACCTCAGACACAGAAGGGGTTAACAGTCTTTGGCAATACAGAGTGACCTGTTCCTACCGGAATCCAGAGAATGGATTCTAGGGAGTTCATGAACTCATTGCTTTTCCAGAGATGCAGGTTAGCTGAGTCACACAGTTCTTCCTCCTGTTATATGCAGCATTTCTCGGCAAACAAGAACACCTCTAGAGTGGAGCATCCTTGACCTTTAGAGGGGAGGAAAGCAGCACAGAAATGGGTGTATTTGTCCAGTGAACAGTTACTGCCGAACAAAACCTGGGAAGGGCAGATTTGGAAGAGGGGCTAAGGAAGGGGGATGTTTGTCTCCTGGAACAGGTTATATAATGTACGATCTAAAACCAGATGTGTTCCCATGGGACAGAGGTTTCTCTGTGACGCAGAGTAGCTTTTCTTTCTAAATAAAGCTACTGTCCAATAGGGAGACAGATCATCTTGTGTTTCTTTTCTCTGGGGTCCGAATGGTGTGTGTGTGTGTGTGTATGTGTGTGTGTGTGTGGTGTCATTCTTCCACTGGTCTCCACCTTGCTTTTGAGATCTGGCCTCTCAGTGAACCTGGTGTGTGTGTGTATGTGTGTGTGTGTGGTGTCATTCTTCCACTGGTCTCCACCTTGCTTTAGAGATCTGGCCTCTCAGTGAACCTGTAGCCCACCAATTGGTTAGGCTGTCCGGCCAGTGAGCCCCAAGGAATTTCACTGTCTCCACTTAACCTCAACAGTAGCTTGCAGCAGACCCGAAGTTTTATGTGGGTGCCCTGGATCCAAACTCAGGTCTTCCTGCTTGTACTGTAAAGCACTTTAGTGACTGATCTCCAGCCTCATTCTGAATGAATTTGTGGGTCTTTACCTTCCTAGATCTGGGTCCCAGGAACCTATATATGAGGCATGCTGCCAAGCCCATTCTTCTGGTACCCAAACCAAGCAATAATTGTTTGCACTTTCAGAAAAATGAAAAGCACTAAACTCTGTTTTATCTCTTTACCAGTTTAACAGGTGGATCTGCCCATTTTCCTTTGATCCCACAGCATCAGTTCCCTAATCACGACTGTCTGACAATCAGACAACTCTATAAAAGTGTCTTTATTCATCAGCAACCTAAGTATTGTTTAATTCTGCCATCAATTTTCATCTCCTTCTTCCTTTTCTAAACAGTCCTGGCTAGATGCTCATTCAAAATACATACATTTTGGCACAGAGGATGTAGCTCAGTGATTGAGCACTTACCTGACATGCATAAGGTCCTGGGCTTGATCTCAAACACACACACACACACACACACACACACACACACACACACACACGGGGCTGGAAAGATGGCTTAGCAGTTAGGAACACTAGCTGCTCTTGTGGAAGACCCAGGCTTGAATCCCAGCACCCACATGATGGCTAACAACCACCATCTGTAACTCCAGTTCTGGGGGATCTGATGCTTCTTCTGTCATCCACAGGCACTGCACTACATGGGTGCACTTACATACATGCAGGCATAACTGTCATACACATAAAGTAAAGATAAACAAAAGGTAAAAAGATAACCATAGAGACATCATGACTGTTTTGTGTATCTCTTGAATCTTCTATTTCTATCACCGTACTTGACAGCAAATTCTGGACAAACTGTCCTAATTGGCACCCTCCAACTTACGTTTTGATGAAAGGCATGATTTTGTCATCACTTTTCATAAGAACTTATGAGTGGTGATGGTGAGTAACTTTCCCATTTTATCTGTATGCTTTAAAAATAAGTACATGACACTCTTAGTATATTTTTGTATGCAGTTGAGTTCTCGGGTTACAGTTGGACTCATCATTTCACCTTGAAGCACTGGAATCCCGCAAGAAAACTCAATTTCCCAGGATAAAATGGAGGGATCAACATTGGTAAGTGGCTTTAGAAACTGAAGACCAAAGTTTCTAAATGATTTTCTCAAGTTCATACAGCCTCTGAGCAATGAGGTGAGACAGGCTGTCTCCAGGACCTAGAACAGCAAAATACATTGTGCCTATAGTGTGGCTCGCTCCAAAAAGAATGGATATTATCAAAAGCAAGTTTCTGTGAGGATGTGGAGGAAGGAAATCTTTACACACTGTTGGTGGGACTGGAAATTGGTACAACCATTGTAGAAAATAATCTGTAAGTTCCTGAAAAATTAAAAATAGAATACAGGATTATCATGAGTCAACCCTGAGTATAAATCCAAAGGAAATTAAATCAGTACATCAAGGAATTTGTAGTTCCATGTTTGTTGCAACATTGTTCACAATATATGAAATAATCTTAGATATTTATCAACTAATGATAAAGTAAACATGGCATGTATATGCAGTGGAATATTAGTCAGACAAACAATAAAATCTGTTGGGTGGGAACAATGTAGATAAACTGGAGAGTGATATGCTAATTGAAACAAGCTTGTTACAGCAACACCGGTGCGTGATCCAACTGTGACTACAGTATAGAACAATTGGCTTTATAAAGTCGGGAGTCACATGACTGTGTGAATATATAGTTACAAATTGGGATTAGGATTGTAAAAGGAGGTACAAGAAATTGTTCACCTTCTAACCTTCTAAAGAACTTATAACAAGGAAAACTAATCGCATCCAGAGGGTTCTGGGAATTGGTGCTTTTCTGAGCTGAGCTGGGAACAGCAGAAGGACCAGGATTCATTCCTCAGTCATCTTCCTGCTGTTTGTCATGTAAACTGCCTCTGGAACCCTGTACCCCCTTTTTCCTCTGTGACTCGAATGTTGTTATTTGACAATATGTAAGGCTAATTTCTCCTCTCTTCCCTGAAGTCTTACATAAAATCTTATCTATAAATTGCATCAGGATGTCTGTTTGATAAAAGGTAATCTAGGGGCTGGAGAGATGGCTCAGTGGTTAAGAGCTCTTGCTGTTCTTCCAGAGGACTGGAATTTGATTCCTCGCACCCAAATCTGGCAGATCACAACTGCCTGTAACTGCAGCTGCAGAGGAATGATGCTGTCCTCCGCTCTCCGTGTGTACCACACACACATCATACACACACTCTCAAGCGTACTCTCACTGTCTCTGGTCTCTGTCTCTGTCTATTCGCCCATCATCTATCTATCTATCTATCTATCTATCTATCTATCTATCATCTATCTATCTATCTTATCTATCTATCTATCTATCATCTAGCTAGCTAGCTATCATCTATTTATCATCTACCTATCTATTTATCTATCTATCATCTATCACACACACACACAAATACACCACATAATAATAAAAAATGAATCTTAAAAAAAGTAATCTGCTGGGCATAGTGGCAGATCCTTTTTACCCAGCACTCGGGAAACATAAGCA
This sequence comes from Nannospalax galili, assembly GCF_000622305.1. NCBI lineage: Eukaryota > Metazoa > Chordata > Mammalia > Rodentia > Spalacidae > Nannospalax > Nannospalax galili. Next base: position 8,746,761 of record NW_008331789.1, read on the forward strand.
AGTGGATTTCTATGAGACTGAAGCCAGTCTGGTCTGCACGGGGAATTTCAGGCCAGCTGGGTCTATAAGGAAGCCCTGTCTCCACCATGACCACCAAAAAAAGATAATCCATTGCTCTTAATCTTTGACACTCTTAAGGTCATCAGCTTTTATTTGCGGATTCATTACCTTTTATGAATGAGATACCTATGATTTCCTTAAAGGAAAATCTTTTATTTGGTCACTGGTATACTCAAAGTAACCAAAGTTGCATTAATTAATTGCTGATTGCTACATAAATCAATTACCTGTACAAGGATTTTTACGATGTAATTACTCCTTCAATGGTTAGGGGATATGAAATGGCAATGTGGAGTTGCTTGTTAGTTTTTTAAACGCACAGGTCACACATTTTACACAGGTTTGCCTGCAGGTCATGCACAAACAAATCAGACAGTGAAAGCACAGGGAAAGACAGATGGGGACCTGCCACACATTGGCCTCCATGGACGCAGTTGTTGTCTGCACAGGCTTCTGGTGGGGAACTTTAGTGGGTGTGAAGCAGTCATTTCTCTATTGTTACACTGTGGCTGGAGGTGGCCACTGTGATGTACCTTGCAGAGCTGCCTGTGAGGCTCCATGGAGTCCACATGCTCCTTTTCAAGGGGAAGTTTTATACAGTAGGGACATTGGGACCAGCCACTCCGGGAACTAGGAGGCAGAGGAGAAGCAGAAACTGTATCAGATTTGACTGAGCTTGTTCTTGGTATAGAAAAGTAAAATTTAGACTCAGTTGATTCTGAGACACCACGAACTTGTGAGATTTCATGACAACATGCCAAAGAATTTGAGAATTATCTGAAACAGGACATAGAGGAAAAAGTTATGTTTTTAAATTAATATTTTAGAAGGAAAAGAGTAAAAATCAATTAGTTTTCACATGCCACAGTTGATTAGGTAGAAAAAGGAAAGAAATAAAATAAAAGAGAAAATATATAAAAGATTATATCAGGCTTAAATACAGCTCAGTGGGAGAGTACTTGCTTTGATTGTCCAAGGCTCTGGGTTCAGTCCGTTGCATTGAAAAAACATTAAAAATTTAAAAAAGCAAATGTCATATATTTGTAAAGATGAATAATTGTGACAAACCCATATCCAATTTTTTCAAGAAAAATGGTGAACAAAATCCACAACTGAAAATATCAGGAATTTAAGAATGGTTATCACTTGACTTCACAGCTATTAAAAATAGGAAATACCACGAATAATTTAAAATTAATAGCTAATAGTTAAGATGAAATAAATTCTCTGAGTCAAACTTCTAAAATGACTAAAAGAAGAAAGGAAAACTCTGTAGGCCACATATATGTCAAAGGTTCGCTGATATGAATAAGAAGCCAAAGGTGGTGTGGCAAAGCCTCCAGTTTAGAAAACGAGATTAACGGAAACACTGTAAAGCAAAAATCTCTGCCTAAAGTTCTTCATCTGAGAATTCTTTTAAATATTTTAAAAAGAGCTAATACCAGACTCACAGAGATTCTTCCAGAGTGCAGAGGAGGCAGGAACACTCATCAGTTCGATGAACTAGAGAGCATGATTTGAACCACGTGTGGCAGAGAATGCCCCCCCCCATCCTGTCACTCTCTGCTTCGTCTCCCCAGCTCATGAACCCATCATCTGCGATTGTTATTAAGGGCCTCTGCAGATGGGGATAAACGATGGATCTTGACTTGGAAGCTGGTAAGTGAGAGAGTGGGGCGGGGCCGGAGAGTTGTGATCATAGGATGAAGAAGGCCAACGAATGCAGGCAGCGTCAGCGTCGCAGTCGCAGGAGGCACAGCACAAGAAGGCCAGTGGTGTCTAGATGCTCAAGAAAGCAATGAGGGTTTTCCACAGATACTTTGAAAGAATGCAGCCCCTGAGAACGCCTTCATGTTAGCCAAATAAGATCCATTTTGGGCTTCTGACAGGCAGCATTATAAAGCATTAAATTCATACCGTTTTAAAATACATAATTGGAATAATTTGTTATGAAACTGAAATCTTTCTTAGATCTCTCCATTTCCCTGTTTCATGTCACAGAGCTGCTGAAACCCTTGGACTCCATAGAGTGATGGATGTCTGCTGGACACCAGTAAGAGCTTTCTCAGTGATATCCAAAAGACAACTATCACTCTGTGGAGGGTTGCTTGTGATCATTAAATAACATCAGAATGAAAGCTCATCACCAGAGGGATCAAGGGCCTGACTAGCAGGATGGGATTTTACCTCCGCTCCCTTATTTCTGAGGAGGACAGAGGGGCTGTAGTGGTTTAATCAATCTTCCCCACACAGCAAAGTTTCCATCAGTGCTACAAAGGATAGGGTTCAGGGAAGCTTCCACAGAGCTGAGCATGTGGAGACTGCAAGAGGATGAGAGATCGATCATACACAGTAGCACGGAACTCTTCCCACATGCCCTGCCCTGTACATCTCTCCACCTGGATGCTCATATGAATCTATTACTATCTGTATAACGAATTGATTCCTTATAACAAATGGATACTCTGCCTTCTGTGGCACATTCATCAAACCCAAGGAAGAGGAGGGGTATCTCTAGTTTATAGCCACTTGGGCATAAGCACAGGTGATTGAATCTGAAATGAAGAATAGTCTTGGAGAGATGAGCTCTCAGTCAGTTGGGCCTGACTGTATCTTCAGTTAGAAGGCATCTGTGACCGAATCATAATGGTGACATCTCACTGGCACTGGCTACATCACTAGCTGATGGCTGATAAAAATATCCCCATACCGAGTCTGGTGACCAAGTTGGAGTGTTCCATGTTGTCCTGCATGTAGGTGTAGGCAGACGCTTCTCCTTACGTTTCTCAGGCCACTGATAGGAAATGAATACAGCTATATCCATAGTGCACTCAGTCATTCCTGAAGGCTTGGTCTGGGGTCCAACAGTGCTGTTCACTGAGACCCTCTTTTGCATAGCGTTTTCTAGTCCTCATTACTGCTTAATTGATTTAGCTGGGTACAGCTCAGAAAGTCAGGAAAGCAGGTATTCCAGGCTCAGCTCTTGAGTCTGCATATGACTACTTTAGATCAGCATTTCCAATCTGCAAAGCAAAGGTATTATATTACATCTACATAGCAATGTGAAGATTACCTTAAGTGGATAGAAGCTATTTATATATTGATAACTGCACATACATTTTTATTTCCCAGCCATAACATTAGAAAAGTTCCCTTCAAAATAATAGACCAAGAATTGTTTAATAGAAAATACTTTAAACACAACTATTGTAGATAGATTCGGGTGGTTCTCTGGTGTAGCAAAGCCTCCAGTTTAGAAAACAACGAGATTAAAAGATGATGTCTTGCTTCCCACCACTTATCCAATCAGTAACCAATTTACTCATTCATTTATTCACTCATTAAGTGCATAAATATTCATGAGCACCTTTCAAGTACAGCTCTCCAAATAAGTGCACACCAAGAACAAACTAATGAATGTGACACAGTCCCTGACCTGAAATACCCCAGAGTCTGACGAGAGAGACAAGCACCTGATTAAAGTCGGAACACCATTGGCCTAGAATCTGAGCAGGGGTCTGAATGTTACCCTGGCCAGCTCAAACTTTTGAGAATCCCAGTTTCTCCCAAATTCACCCTCTCCTCACAAGCTACCTAAGTGATCAGTTTAAAGCACAGGCTGTTATAAGTTGAACCTGCAAGGTGCCCAACTGGAAGGTGCCAGGTCCCCAACTCAGGTGCTATTTGAAGACTGATCAGTCTTCAGGGGGTAAAGCCTGACTGAAAATGGTGGTCAGCAGGCTGTGGAAGGTGACATCCCCAACAATGTCTGGACACTTGCTCTGCTTCCTGATCAGCTGTCATATGAAGTCACCCCACACTCCTGCCACCACTGACAGAAGCCTAGCTTGGCTTTCCTCATGTCATGACAGACTGTGACCCTCTGAAACTATGAGCCAGAATAAGTTCTCCCTCATTTATCCTGCATCTGTCAGAAGGTATTTTGGAACAGTGGTTTTAAAAAAAAATAACAACTAAGACTACACCTACCACTCCATGTCTTTAAAATATGGTCCCCAAATGTTTTACTCAACAACTAGATACTTTATTGTTCAAGGACTGTGATCTGGAGATTCTTGTGCAGAATGCTTTGAAATACTGTGTTTAAATTGTTACTGCTCATAATTAATATCTTAGGCAAATGCATTTTGTTATCCTGTACAGTATATTGTCTATTTTTATTTCACTATTAGACCTATTAACCAGTATCCCAATTAATCCAATTTATTAAAGATGCTATTTTTAAAAATGCAAAAAGAAATATGGTTCCGAGACCAATCTAAGCCACTGACATAATTTGTAAGTAAAGTTTTATTGAGTGTCTTGGGGAGCACAGCCCCGGGCCTTTGCCTGCATACCGTCTGCGGCACCTTCACTCGGGAGGCTGAATAACCATGACAGTAGCTGCAGGGAAAAGCTGAGATTTACAACCTGATGTTTTCTTTTTTCTCAATGTATATTTTTACTGAATATTTGTGCATTTCACACAATACATCTTAATCATATTTAGACACATCCCTATCTGCAGCCCCTCTACAGCCTCTCCCACCAGATTTCATACATTCTGTCATATATGTTATGTTAAGGCCTATTGAGTCAAGTTTGTGTACCCAGATGTCCCACCGTGTGAGTTCATCCACTGGAGCCTATTGGGACTATCCAGAGTTGCTCCCTTAAAGAAGATCAAGTCTCCCTCACACAGCAGTGGTCAGCTGTCAGCAGCCCTTCTGCTAAAGTTGGGGCCTCTTACTTAATCCCTCAGTTCTATGCTGGGTGTCTGTCTGAATGAGTTTGCATGACCCATACAATCTGATGCTTTCTAAGAAAAAGTTTATCATCTATATTTATTAAATCTTTCCTACTGGGCCCCCGTCATGACGAACTCTTTAACCTCATTGCTTATAATATTCCTGGATATGCTTAACAAATGAAATTCACTTCCTGTCTGAAGCTAATCACTTCCATTTCCAAAGGAGACTTGGTGATCCCTGAAGTTTCGTTTTGTCAATATTCAGTTTCCAAGGCTCATACACCGTTTAGATGTTCTCATTATTCCTAAATAAACATAATGGGTTCGGTATAGTGTTACAGTCCCTGTCAAAAAACTTAAAATTAGAGAAAAATGTAGCAGAAAAGAACACAAAAAAACCATCCGGAATTACATTCTTCAGGTATCAGTTAGTGAAGGTCATTTTACTCATCTTTTGTACCTATCAGGTAAACAAAAGTTAACAGACATGACATAACCAAAAGTACACATGTATGACAATCTTATTTTAATTAAAATATTTACTTTGACTTTACCTGTACTAAAAAAAATTTACAAAATTGATATTAAACTAAAGAAATTGTCAAATTTCAGCAAGATTTTATCTTACTGTGTGTGTGAGAGATAAACGTGTTTAATTCTTAAAAGAGTGCTTTCCTGTTTAACGTCCTCTGTAAAATACTTCTCACCTCAAATCCACTGGTTGACACCTTAATCTCTAGTGCCACAGAATGCCAATTTATTTTCAGATGTGACTTTTAAAAAGTAAACTAAAGTCTGGTGAGGCCATTATTCCTTTTATAGGAAGATTGGACACTCATCCAACTATCAAACGCATGCACACACAGATGAAAAGACAGGAGCCCGGGACAAGAAGGCAACTTTCTCAGGCCAAAGAGGAAAAGGCTTAGAAGAAATCAAACTGCAAACACTTTGACCTTCAATGTCCTACCCCCAGGGCTGTAAGACATTTTATTTCCATGATTTCATTCATTCATTCCATGGTATTATGTGACCATTATCTTAGCAAACTGAAACAATTTTTAATACCATATTTTCTTTGAAGTTTTCCTTCCCCTCGTAAAACCACAAGTTGAATTCTCTTAGATTTTTGTGTCTCTGTGGTTGAGGTTCTAAATATTTGTATGCTCGCCTATACCTCACACGAAACTTCATTTGCAACAATCAATTATTTGATGGTGCCTTCTTTTTAGATTTCCCTGATTTTGCTTCCCTGGTATATCTCTGGCTTGATCTGATTTTGTCAAGTATTTCTTAAGAAGATGAACAGAGTCAATGTCCTCTAAATTCTCCATAGTTGAGTTTACCAGTATCTTTTATACTTAAAAAATTGCAAGGTCAGTCTGGAGAGATGGCTCAGCAGTTTCCCTTTGGGGAATTCTATCAATTTCTCCAATATAAGCATTCAGGGTTCTAAGTCAGCCGTACAATTTGATCTTGGGGTTCATGGGTATTCTCTCTCATTCTCCCCCTAATCCAATACTGATAAAAGATTCTTTTCAGTCAGTTGATCTGAATTCTTATATGGAGGATTTTCCTTTTTTTTCTGTTATGTCTGGGTTTTAACTACTGTTCCAAGCAGTCTCATGGAGTGAATCAGAGTGAGCTCTGTCTGTCAGACTACCAGAGGTCACATCACTCCTCTAAGTATTCAACAAAGGACCTCGGAAAAGCACTTGACCTGAATGTCACTGAGTTTCCCTTCTCCATATCCCAAGGATGAAAGAATCTATCTCACAAGGATCTTGTAAAAATCAAACAAACGAATCAATGTAAAAAGGGTTACATAGTATTAGTTATAATCATAATTTTATATGTAAATCTTAACCCATGTCTGTGTTCACACTGCTACACAGAATTGTTACTTTCCATTTTATTTTCTGTAATTTCCCTAAGCCTGTTTGATTTTTGTTTCTAGACATGTTCATTCCTGCAATAAAAATCTCTTAATTGGAATTGCTGTGTTAGGTTCTGTTATGGCTCATCTTTACATGTAGCCCAGTTTTAGCTCTATTAGTGTGTCTTGGTACACTTATTAAGAGTTGGTAAATATCAAATGTTAAGACAAAGATAGTATTGTGTCAGGTTAGGGTTAGGGAGGCACGCAGACTCTTTCTTCCTTTCAATTGCTTTAAACTATTTAGATATGTAAAAACCATTCTTAATTCATGAATTCTATATAAACTGTAATGTGAGGGAGGCAGTTTGCTCACTGAGGAGGTTTAAAACGTGCTAATGTATTTGCATATGTCTGCATGGAAATGAGCCTGTGTATGCATTGTTTGTATTTATGTGTATAACTTTCCCTCTAAGACAACGTTCTTACAGATCTGTGAAATATGACATAGATTCAGTTAGAATAGTTTCCATTTTATGGCTGTCAAGATGTGTTGAATGGGTAAGATTGCTTGAGTGTAAGCCTGACAGCCCTCTTCAATCCCTAGAACACACCCTAGAAGGAGAGAAGCTACTCTGGAAAACTGTCCTCTGATTTCTACAGGCACACCATGGCATGCAAGTGCCTGTGCTCACAGACACACCACATGCACAGGAGTGATGATAAAATTTAAATACATATGATGTTAGAGTACTTCTCATTTTATTCTCTGGGTACTTCTGTCACTCGTGGATCTACTTACAGGGTCATGGGATGGATCTTTTGGGGCTGTAGTATTTATTTTTAAAGAAATACATATTCTTCCTAAGAATCAAGGAGGTTGACAATGGTTGGCAGCCTGCCCGAGTATTTGGCACAAATTCATCGTAACTTTTACTTTACTGTGATAGTTATTTTCTTCTACTGAAGGACATTTTTCTACTTCCAATTTTTGTTCTTACTGATGATAAATTTCAAAACAGGACAAAGAGGCAAATATTCTCAGATGCCTTTGGAAATCAGAAATAGCATGAACAGGTCTTTCAAGTCTTTATCCTAAAGAAATATCTGGAGTTCAAAAAGCATAGACACAGCATCTGCATACCCAGTAGGCTTTGATTCAATGAATTAACTAACGCACAAATCATTTTCACTGAGCAGAAAAAGAGTAGCAAGTAGATACGAAGTCTGTTCTGGAAAGCTCAGACCTCATATTTCAGGGAGCTTTCGAAATAAAGCTAGTTCCTATATATATATTCTCCAGTGACATGCCTCCCCCAGCACCAACCTCCTCCCCCAAGTTTGTTTCCATCCTCTGCAGCTGAGCTTTGGATGCCCAGCAGCCTCGTCACACATGAGAGGTGAACTTAGAACTCCAGTGGGGAAAATGAAGCCTCCTGAGATGCCAAAGCTAGAGCTGAAGCTGCAAACTAGGTCACAGGACCTCAGGGACGTGTCGGTGGTAGGGCTCTGCTGAAGACTTGACATCCAGCCCTATGGGGATGTAAGCAAGCCACTTCTGCTGTACATTTTAAACCTTTGTTATGCTCAACTGTCTCTCCAAGACTGATGAGCTTAAGTTTCAATCTGCAAAGTGATTTGGAACCTTTAAAACAAGAAGTATGCTAAAGTTAAAGGCGTGTACCTGACATTTGATGTGTCATCTTTGATATGCTATGCAAATTTCAGGTCAGTATCACATGTGAGAAAGGAACAGTTTCTCAGAAATGCTGTTTTCTGGGGGCTGAAGAGATGGCTCAGTGACTGAGAGCAGGTACTGCTCTTCCAGAAGACCTGGGTTCGATTCCCAACAACCACTTTGGGTGGCTCACAACTCCCTTGTAACCGAGGAGCATCTAGCTTTTGCAGCCATCTGCACTCATGCACATGCCTCCCAACACACTTATACACATAATTATAAATAAAAACAAATGTGTTTAAAAATACTGTGTTCTGGTAGAAAATAAAATTGACAAAATAATAATGCTCTTATGCACCAAATACAATAAACTCTTGCATTCCTCTATCTCATCACTATCTCTATCTCTATCTATCTCATCACTATCTCTATCTCTATCTATCTCTATCTCTATCTATCTCATCACTATCTCTATCTCTACCTCTATCTCTATCTCATCACTATCTCTATCTCTATCTCTATCTCTTTCTCTATCTCTGTGTATCTGTCTGTCTCTCTCCAGCCCTTTTCTGTCTCTTTCTTTATGTGCCTTATTTTTCTTTCTGTGTGCTTTCATACACATGTCTCAGATATGTTATGCTTACCACTATAGACTCAGCACTTAAATTAAGACCTGGCACATGTGCTCCATTAAATATACTTGGGGAACTAGTAAATGAGTGAATGCATAGCACCCCATAAAAAGAAGGGAGGTGCCCTAAAGCAACAACTGACAGGGACAAATCTAGAGCTTTGTTAGGCACCTGATAATGTCTGGAAGGCAGAAGTAACACTAATACACAAATATGTCCAGAGCTCTGTCACTATCCACTGTTCCTGATGCCTCTGGACCCCAAACCAATATCATATAAGAGAATTTGATAAGTGACACATGAGGGTCTGAGGGAGATTTTGAACAAATGTATTGTCACAGGCTGCCTGTGTAGCCACTGTCATGGTCTTCTGACAGACAGTGGCAGCTGCTTGCAGGCAGGAGTGGGTGGGAGCAACATACCCCACCTGCAGCCACTTGGCAAGGAGGTGATATAGGAAATAGAAATAAACTTTAAACCAAATCCATCTAAAATTCAATAATGTATTAGCAGGACAAAACAAAGTCTCAAGCCAGATCTAGGAACTCTACGAAGAACTTTTTATAAAAGTGCTATACTGAGATTTTAAAGTTGATGCTACAACAGTTTGAGAGAGGATAAAGCCTTCTTTCTAATCAGATCAATCAACAGAGGCTTTGGTACATGGAGCAACTAGAAGGAGCTTGGACAGAGACTTCTGGAGAGCATTGGCTGTAAGGTGGCTGGGTTTGCTCCCTCATCCATGTAGGACGCTGTAGCTCAAGGTCCTCATTCACCATCCTCCTATTATGCACATCGCTCATCTCCCCAATGAGAGATTATTTCCAGCATGTCTAATGTTAAAAGATGTTTCCTCTTCTATAAATTTTGATGATATCTGAAGCACTTTCAAATAGCAGTGAAGGCTGATGGCTTCTGAGTCAGCTCTCCAAATCGAATTTAATTGCCAACAAAGTGCAAACCAAAGTTAATTTGCATATATGTTGTGTAACGTGTGTCAACAGACACACACAAACACCCACACACAAACCTCACATTATTTATATAATAATACTTTAAAGAAAATCATGATACGAGTGATATAATGTATGAAATTCAGGTTAACAAGAGCAAGTTTAAAGGGTAGGAGAGCTGGATTTGATTCAATTATGATTTCCTTATTCATTCATTCAACCAATGAACATCAAGTGTCTGCTATTGGCTGACCTGTAGCAGTCACACTTGCCATTTTGTTATTAGACTTCTAAAATAAAACATGTAGGAAGACAAGTCATTATGGGGCAGATGAAACCTGATGACAATTGTTCATGAGCATCCCATACTGTTACAGAGATTGAGTTTAGAAGGCGCCTACTGAGATTTCCAGGCTCCTGTGCTCTGGAATAAAGATTTGGACAGAGATGTTGGACAGTCACAGAGAAGGAGACAGTTTCTTGTAGGAAAGAAGCACGTCGGAACATAGAAATGGGCTAGAAATAGAGAGAGGTCAGCGACTCCAAAGAGATTTAGGTATGTGGAGGTGCTTCTAGTGAGTTATTTGTATACTTGGGTTTTTTTCTGCACAAGTTCTGTTACATGTCAGATGAGTTATGAGTGGGTTCCAGCCCCCCCCCATCAATCATTTCTTTCATATGTTTATCTTGAGGCCAGTGGACTCTTTCCCTCCACTCTCTTCTCCTACTTTGATCCTTCACTACGAATTATGAGTGAAGACATGAACAATCTTTTTTTTTTTCTTTCCAGAAAATCATCTTAAGAAATTTTATTAAACATAGAGGATGTTGGGGGAAAGATGCCTGCTCTCTCTTGGTCATATTTGCTCACTATTTTAGGTTATGAATGGATGCATTATCTAGGCCTTGTGTTGCAGTCTTGCATTCCCCACTACCTGGAAGGCTGAGGGAGGAGAATTGTAAGTTCAAGGGCAGCCTCAGCAATTCAGACTATAGTTAGAGCTGATTATAAGAGTGCTTGTTTAGCATGCGTGATATTATACATTCAATTTCTAATACTGTAAAGTGAGATAAATAAATGGGTAAATTAAAAATAAACAAATAAATGGGTGCATTAACAACTGAATAAAATATTTCATGACATAAAATATTTGGGGATCAGAAAAATGTTGACTGAAATCTTAGTCATGTAGTACAATGTAAATGGCACAATGAGCCAAAGGGTAGGGGACACAGGTGATAAAGACAGTCTATTTACTTGTGATAGGAGGAAGTCCAGCCCACCCTCCTCCAACGGCTTTACATTTTCTTCAGGCATTTGCTATGCTGTGTTGATTATGGCAACTTTATTATCTGGAAGATAATAGTTGCCTTGTAAATGTTTGTGTGGTTATTACAATAATATATGCAAAATGCTCAGAGCATGGTAGATGGTTACTTCATGAAAACCATTGTTAATGCTGCTATTATTAAAATGGGTAAAAGGTATCTTGAACATTCCAAGGATAGGATCTCTGCCCTTTGTTAATACCACTTGATGTACCTAATCCTTTGCTCGTGGAAATTGGGAGCAAGTGAGTCAGACTGCATGGCCAATAATGGAGACCATGACTGTATGTGAACAACAGTGAAAGTTAGTAAATGGGGGCGTGGCTGTGCTGGGTCATGGGAAAGATGGACCAAGGGCAGACCATATATGTCGTGATTATGGATTAACCATAACCTGGTACTAAAGGGAAGTCCCAGTTCACATGTGGGGTTCCATGTGCAAGAGTGTTCAATTAGACAAAAATAATTTAATGAAAAACAAATCAGCAAAAAGTGGAACCTTAATCTGGAATAGTAAAATGAATACATATAGAAATCAAAGGGTCTGTTGTAAATTCATAGTATTTTAAACATTCCCCAGTGGTCAATTCCCTTATCTTAAAGACTTAGATACTTAGTCTCTGTTTATCATCTCTTACTGTTGTTCACAGCTAATCGTGTTTTTCTGACATTGGATTTCCCAGAGTTGGAAGTTCTACCCTGTCACGGTTAATGTGGCTTAAAGTTGCTGAGCCTGTTGTGCTCATTAGAAATGCAGAGCCTGCTTTTCACAACCAGTGGCTTCTCCTGTTTCACAGCAAGTCCAGACAAGAGAAGACCTCAAGCCACAATGAAGCTGGCTCAGCCTTCCAGTCTCTCTAATGCTTGCTCTGGAAAACAAAACAAAACTTTCTGTTGCTGAGCAAACTTCCTGTTGCTAAGGCCAGACCATTCTTCATTTGTCCAAATAGTCAAAGACAGGATTATTGAATCCTGAGTTCCCTGGAATTTACTCTCTGGACCCTGAGCATATTGAAGTAGGCATATTACAGAAGTAATTACTGAAGAATGGAGTCAGAGCATACCACTGAGCTGTGTGATCAGGAGATGACAGGTTGTGAAGAAAGCAATTCTTAGGAATTCCTGCCTTTCCTGAAGTGCAACGTTTAGTCACAGCTCCTTCTGCAGTGCTGATTAAACCATGTCATGGATGAAAAAGCCACAGAGAAATGTCCTGCCACGAAACAGGTGAACAGGAAGCCGGGGGCGGGGGTCATATTCTGCAGGTCTCTCTACTGACTTTCTCTCCCAGTTACCACTGTTGCATGCATTTCTCATTACACACATTTACTCAGCCTCATCTGGAGAGAGGGCTGGGTGCTGGTGGTAAGTGGGAGGAGCAATCAGGCAGGAATTCTGCCTTGGTAGTTCTGATGCAGAGAAGTAGCTCTCCATCAAATTGTCATCCAGACAAGAGTGAAAGAGACCCAGGCCACATGGCCAAGAACCTCGTTTCTGAAGAGTTTTTTATAAGTCAGTTCTGGCCCAGTTCTGGATTTCAGAAAGCATTTCCAGACAAAAAGCAGCTTGGACTCCATCTCTAAAACTGACCTGGAAAGAGATCAACAGAGAGGGAGTGCCATCCGCAGCAAAGGAGTGTTTAGAAAAGACTTCGGAAAGGGAAAAAAATGAAAACTATAGAGTTTGGAGAGAAGTGTTGTAGGTAGAGCGAGTCGGAAGGACAGGGAAGAGGCCCCAGGGTGAGGTGATGTCAGAGTGGGAAAGAGCCTGAAGAAAATTTGAAGGAGCTGGTACCTATTCTATAATACTGGGGAGATAATAGAAAAATATTTCAATGCTAGATGCCAGACAAGTGGAGAATCAGTTTGGAAATCCACTCAGGCTGCACTGAATTGATGAGCAAAGGGCTCAAGGAGATGACAATTAGCCGTAGACGAGACCAGCCTCGGGATTTGTAGAACTAATGACAAGAGGGTAGAAAAAGAGAAAAACGTGGATGGAACTGAGATTTCAGGAAAAGTGTGTGTGTGTGTGTGTGTGTGTGTGTGTGTGTGTGTGTGTGTGTGTGTGTGAACGTGTGTGTGTGTGTGTGTGTGTGTGCATGTGCGCTTACGCTCAGATGCATGTGTATGCAAGTGCCTGTGGCAGCCACAGGGCAACTTGAGGTGTCCTTCCTCCTCGGGTGCTGTCTACTTTGCTTTTCGAAGCAGACTTTCTCCTTGGGACCTGGTGATTGCTGACTGACCATCGATCGCAAGATTTACCTGTCTGCCCCAGTGCTGGGACTATAAACACATACCACCATGCCCAGCATTTTACCTACCTAACCATCTTCCCAGCCCCCAAGAAAGAAATGTTCTTAGAATGAATTTTGATAGATGTGCACATTCTAAAGGCTCTACTCACATCTCACCATGCAGAGTAAAACACAGGTCCATCTAATGATCATCTATTACCATAGGCACAAATCAAGAAGCACATTACCAGTTCTATGGAGTTCTCTTTCTCCTGATAGCCACACTGTAGCCAACCTCCCTGGCAACTGAATTTGGAGAAAAGTAAAATATGGACATATGTGTAGATGTGATGATGGAATTTAGAACTTCTAAGGAGTTTTCCTTTGCCACAGGATTTTAGAAGCTTAGATCTCCAGAGATATATCAGGTTATCAGAAAACCTAGTTCAATCACTTTCTTTAATGGGCCAGAAAATTGCTTTAGAAATGTTAAAGCATTGGAATAAAATAGGAAAATATAAAACAACACAAAACAAGATTCTATTTAGCAGTATCTAATGCCAAATTCTGAAATACCAGATAATGGTCACATTAAAATAACACATAAATGAACATACTGCTCTCTCGGGAGGTAGTTTGTAAATCTTAAGATGACAAGGGCAAAATGAGTGCCTTTTCCAAACACAGGAAGGGGACACACTGAGGAATCAGGTTGACTAGAGGGTAAGGTTGTGACTCCTGAGTATTCTGAGGCTTTGTCTGCAGTGTGGTGGTGTTTTTGTGAAGGCGTTTCATGGCAGAGTGCTTGTCAACACATACCCATTTGAATAAATTAACACTTTGGTCTCAGTTGACCCATTTGTCAAAAATGCCAAAATGTGGTTTGACCTGCAGCACCCTTTCTTTGAAATTATGTATCAAGGGGGCCACTGGTCCTCCCTCTGGCAAGTCTGGAGCAATGGTTATCGGTTTCTGTTTCTTTTTCCTGCTCATCATCAGAACCTCAATTAATTTATATCTGCCGTCCTTAGATACCGTCAGCTCCTCCCGGGGAAGAGGACAGACACCCAGAGTGCTGTTTCCAGTTCTACTAGGTCCTGAGAAAAGGGTGAAAACGGACCTACTGAGTGCCTGTGTCACACTCATCTTGTTGCATAAATAATGTCATGTATCATAACCTTCATCATGTACACAAATCTCAAAGCGTTTTAGAGCCTGGGTCTCCTACAGCTGAAGTGGTCCGGTCCTGATTGCAGCCCACAACTGTGCTACTTAGGAACCAGTCGCTTTCTTTCTATCCCATGGTCAAAAGGAATCTAGCTAACATCCCTCCCTGGAGATCAGTTACTTATCTCCAGGAATTCATTCTCTTTATCTTCCTTTTGACTGAGTAACAACGTATCTGTATTTGTACAGACTTTATGCTTTAGAGGACACTAAAAAGAAAAAAGAGAAAGACATCATCATTCACTTAAATAATTAACCAGAACCCAGGGCTTCTATCCAAACAAAACATGGCCCTTTGGTATCAGGCCAGCACTAGTCCTAGGGGAATGTTTGCATTGAACTTGAAAACACAACAAAAACACCAGAATGGACAAAAGCCCTCTACTGAATTATCACATATTGACACGGGAGCATTCAGACTCTAAAATATGCAGGAGATGCAAGGTTGATTCAAAGTGCACTCTAATTCGCACCACACCAACTGAACAGTAAAATGTGATTTAATTTACTGTATAATTTGCTTGTTCAACAAAGCTGAAAGATAACTCACTTAGTGCCACTTTGCTTATAAGTAAGCCGGTAACTGGCAGTTTTTCCAGGGAGCAGTTTTCTTGGTGTCACAGACAGCAGTTTGAGTGGAAAACACACAAAATTAGGGGTCTGCTACAGTAGTACTTGAAACGTACCCCTTTTATTTCTACACGAGACAATTATAGCTCTTTGTTTTTCTAACTCGATGAAGTCACCGCGTCTTGCTTGGTGGCACACAGCTAGGGGGAAGAAGTGAATTCAGCCAAATTTAGAACCATTTGGAACTCACGAGTTGTGAATTTTGAACCAAACTTGAATCTTTTAAAAGCTCATCTGTTCTGCAGAATATGCCAGCTCTGCACACAGCCATGTAGCCTGGGCTGTCCTCCCCTCCCACTTCTCCCAGTGGTCCCACTGGGGAGTTACACGATGCAGAGTCTTAGATGCAGTAAGATGAGTGTACCCCACGGCCCTGAAACCCACACCATAAGATGACAGACCTTCCAAAAGGTGATTCTGGCCTCTGTTGTATTTTTCCAACCTTCTGAAAGTCTCTTGAATCTCTGCCTTTTTTGCTAAGGGCCGTTCTCACGCAGACCTGCTCTAGAGCCTGAAAGCCAGGCTTTCCATAGCTCCAGCAGTCCATCATGCGTCTTCCTTCTTTAATCATTTTAATATGTTTTTATTACATTTGTTTGGTGGGGGCATGTGCGTGCCGTAGCTCACATGTGGAGGTCGTGCTTGCGGGAGTCAGTTTTTCCCTTTCACCACATGAGTCCCAGGGATTGAGCTCAGGTGATCAGGCTTAGCAAGGAAGCTCTTTCACCCCCTGAACCACCCCTCAGGCCCACGTTGCACATATTCTCGTCAGATCCACTTCCTGAAATCTCTGCTTGCGTGCCTCGTGCCCCTTCTCCAACAGAGTCCAAGCTTTGCTGCTTGTTCTCTCACTCTTTCATTCGTGACTACGTCCTGAGCAGCTCATGTGTACCGCGCCCTTGGCGTCCCTCTGGCTTGGGCAGCCTTGAGCCAAGACAGGATCAAGAACCAGCCTTGGCTTTGTTTAGGTCAGTTGTAGATTTAAAAACTGGATGATGATCCCCGAGGAAAGGCTTACATTGCAGTGTTAGGGGCAGAGAAAGACCTAGAAGAAGATTTCTAATACCCGCACTCTCCGGAAGTGGCTCTTCTCGGGGACAGGCTGTAACGTCAAGGAAGGAGAAGTGACCAGGAACGTTTGTTGCAGCAGGGGAAATGACATGTGAAAAACATGGACGAAGAAGAGAAGGCGGGTAACTGCATTTACATGACGGACCTTTTCACTGTGCGTGTGTGGGCACGCCTCTAGGGGTTGGCATGTGCAAGGAACGTGCTGATGACTGAGTCCCACAGGAAGAATGGAAACGAGGGGGACAGGACAGGACAGGACAGGGTGTGACAATTCAGGAAGGATGCAGTTTGAATTGTTGTGAAGGCAAGTAGCCATTTTATTCAGTGATTCATTTTCTGCTACAAAACTCAGTCCCTCCCTGTGCCATTGCCCGGAAATCAGAGTCCTCTCTATGCCATGTTCTCCACCTGCTTAGAGAGACCATGCACTAGTTTCCACGGCAGATTTCACTTCTCACCTAGTGAGCACGTCAAAGCCCCCTGTTCCTGATCCTACATACCTGTTCACATCTGTGACCTCCAATTGCACCTCCTGCTAGCCACCTTTCGTCATGAAGGCAGGGCCTCCCTAAGCTGTCTGTGTCTTCCCCATTAAATACTATGAATCCCCCCAGGCCTGGGTTTGAGTTTGAGCGCTCATTTCCTCATTCAGCAAACAGTTTGTGAACTTGCGTAGGACAGAAGTTGTCCAACATGCTAAAGACATGGTTAGTTGTGAATGAGGGATGTTCTATTGATGGGGATGGAGAGTGTTCTAGATTGCTTTCATATTGCTTTGATGAAAACACTGACTGAAACCAATTCCCAGTTCAGGGAGGAAAGGGTTTATTTAGCTTTCAAGAACAGTCCATCATCAAGGGAAACCAGGTCAGGAATTCATGGCAGGAGCCTGGAGGCAGGAGCTGAAACACGGGCCACGGAGGAATACTGCTTATTGGTTTGATCAATCCATGAGGCTAGGTGTCCCAGCAGTTCCAATCTGGCACTAAAGGGCTAGAGGATTTCTGGAGGTCTGCTGGTCTTCAGGCTACATTGGAACCAGAAGACGTTGGTCCCAGCAGCTAGACGAACTCACCAGTGAGAGAGAAGGCAAAGGGCAAAAAGCAAGAGCTCCTTCTGCATGGCTTTTTATATGGGTTGCCATCAGAAGGTAACAGCCACATGTAAGGTGGATCTTCAAGTTTCATTATCCAGTCAAGAAAGTCTCTCTCATTTCAGTTAATTTCAGATCCAGTCAACTTGAAAAACAGGATTAGACATCACAGAGAGCAACAGGTGTGCACAGAATTCAAACAGAGCCTTGTATGCAGTTACACAATAAGAAAATCATAAGAGGTCCTTAGAGAAAACCTTAATTTGCACCAGGGAAGCGTTCCAGAGAAAATACTATATGAGCTAAATCCTAAAGTGTTAGAAAAGTCAGCAGGAGAGAAGGGATAAGCACCCTATGCTGAAAGAAAACTTCACACAACAATCAGGCTAGAGAGATGGTGGGAAAACTAAGCAATGAAGTCAACTGAATGCAGGGAGGGCCTGAGAAGCAGGGAGGAACGTAAAGATGCTCTAAAGGTACAGGGAGGAGCAGAGTCTCCGGGGAGAGTGATTTGAGGCAGTGGTGACACAGTCCAAGCCAGCCCCAAATTGCTCTCATTTCACGGCTTTTAGCAAAAAAGGCGAACGGCAAAAGCTGAACTGGGATAGCGGGATCTAACGTGGAGAAAGGACTTTGTTCCATTTTTGACAAAAGACTAAAAGGAACCTGTGATACACGGCAATGTGCTGGCATGACAAGCAGGCTGTGGTCTCTGAGCTCACCTGAAGCTACATGTAGGACAGTTTCCTACCCTGAGGACTTGATCTCTGTGTCCTGTTGCCCAAACACTGTTTCCCTAACACAGAGAAAGCAAGTAGGATTTAGATGGAGGTATGGCATCTTTTAGGAAATTTTTAGCCAATGAAGTGGATGTATAAATATTCCTGTGTCCTGAAGCTCCATGATCCAGGTTCTCAGAGTGAGAACCAGCAAGACTTACCCCCATTTTCCCCTGCTTGTCGATGAACTCTGTGTCCTCTATTAGTCCCTTGATTTTCCCATATCCTCGCTTTAACTCTAGTATCCATTTTCTAAATTACCAGCAAAACAAGTTCTTACCTAGGGACCTAAGTGAAAAGAAATCCAAACCAAGGCATGGAGCCTTGGGTGCTTTCACGTAACCCATGAAGATGCCCCCAGATCTCTATGAAATTAACTTCCTACAAATCCCTTTACACTCATTAAAAGACCAATCCACCAAGAAAATACTGCAGTTTAAACATATGCACCAAACAGAGGAACATCCAATTCCAATTTCTAAGATAATCTTCACCACCTGTAAAGGAGATAAGAAGAATCTGCTTTCTCTCTCTCTCTCTCTCTCTCCCCTGCTCTCAATCTCTCACTCTCTCACTCTGTGTGTGTGTGTGTATGTGTGTGTGTGTGTGTGTGTGTGTATTCAACAGAGCTTAATGTAAAGCTTCCACAGACAGTAGTAATGGGAGATTAGGATTCAAAACAATGAGACAAACAGCAATTTCTCATAATAGTAGTATCAGTAATGACAGGGGGGAGACAACAGCTCAGAGAAAGATTAAGGAAGACCCAGTTACTCTTTATCATGATGGCTTGAAGCCCCATGTCCTCCCGCAAAACAACACAATTGACATGATTAAAGTCATAATGCAGTAGCAATCGTGTCAACGGCCCTAATGAACCTGCTCGTGAAGTGCCTAGGAAATCAATTTCCATAGAATCACTCACGCAGAGCAAAACATACAAAGAGTTCTAGGTGCTCAACATGCAATTATAGTTTTCTGATTTTAAAATTGTGTTTGGGTATGTAGTGCACAATCTCTAAAATATAATTACTGAGGAGCATAGTTTAATTTGTATCAGTCACGATTTACAGCTTGTCTATGTTTATAGAAATAATTATGGTTTGAAGCTTCTTGTGCCTTCCTTGATGCATAAGAATGATTATCAGGCCTTCAGCAGCAGCGGCCTTCCCAGAGAATGGACAGTAATGGGCCCTTCAATCAGGAACAAGATCCTAGAGAGCCAAGGCATGTGAATATGCAATCTCAGAACAACAGTTAAGTTAACTTCTTCATAATGAGACAGTTGGAGAACCATTTTGAGCCACTGCAGAAAGAACCCTCTTAATCCAATGCCAATAATGAATGGGTACTGAGCACTGAAGGTTGTCCTCAGTCCCACACCATTTTGCTATGTCCAAACACAAGTCAGTTTCTGCCACTGATTTAAAAGACTAATGTCGTCATTTTTGTAAACAGATTATCACAGGACTGACTGCCAGATCTCATAAGTAGGGAGAGAGAAAGCATTCCACAGATGATAATGGCTCATGATCCTAGCACTGGCTCATTTGGGGACCCTGGACAAGTCATTTCACTGCTCTGACCTTTAGATTTTTTCAAAACTGCTATAAAATATGGTACAACAAAATGGCTTTCAAAAACCTGTCCCCAGAAATGACAAACCTATACGAAAAGACACAAACAATTCTTAGAAAAACCACACACACACACTGTTTGTATTTGCATGCCCACATGCACACATTCAACATACACGCGCATTTGCCATATTTGTGCTATGAAATATCAAAAAATACATTATTTCTTTTATGTATAAGAGGAAAAGGGATGAAGACAAAGACTTCCCATAGCCTTCCGTGTAATAAGCAGCTTGGTGTGGACAATTGTTAGAAACTTATACCTGGTTGATTTTTCTCATAATAAAAGAATATGGGGTTTGGAGGCCTACATGTGGTAATATGAGACAGTCCTACCTCCCCCAGGGATCAATCCTATCTGTCTGGTCACCTAGGAAGCGGCACACCCCCATTCTTTGGTAAGTAGTTAATGTTGCATTTTCCACAAGGTTAAAAGCTACTGTACAGAGACAGAAGGAACTGTAAATGCACTTAAACACATACTCAGCTCCAAATGTCCTTATTATGAGGCATTTAGATAGCACTTCACAGGTACAAAAATCTCTCTAATCATCACATTACATTTGTATGAGATAAATGCTATGGAATTTATCATCTTGTGCACCAAAGTAGGTTTAAAGGTTGTGGCCATTAATGGAGAATGATTGCATAGGAAGTTACTTCCCTGGGTCCTGAATAATAAAACTATGGAATTGTTACCAAATCAACCACAGAGTCCTGAGAAGAGAAAGAGGAGGTGGCAGTGAAGACTGAAAATGTAAACATCAACGGGAGGATTGGGGGAATGAGCGAAGCAAAGGCTTGGAGGGAGGGACAAGTCGGGAGGCTTCCTGGGGCAGGAGCCACCCACACAGGGGAAGAGCCAAAGCAACCGTGTGGGCTCTTCAGCCATAATGAAGTTCTGTGACGTACCAAGAACACTGTCAATAGCCTATAATATCTGGACGTTGAAGGGACCTCACTGGCCAGCAACTCCAAAAGTGGTAACCCAGTTCTGATACTGGGAATTATATTTACTAATTTTCATTATTTATTATTATTTTAAAATTTTATTTATTTTTGGCTTTTTGACTGGCCTGAAACTTGCTATGTAGACGAGGTGGGCCTCATATCTCACAGAGATCCATCTGCCTCTGCTTCCCAGGTGCTGGGATCAAAGGCATGTGCCACCATGCCTGGTGGCAATGCTTTTTAATTTGTTAATGTGTGGTGTCTAATTGGGGCATTGTTACCATGTTATAAGGCAATTCAATTTAAAGACTTTTCATACATGTGCATGTTTATATTTTAAGAAGTTTTGACAGTAGTCAGTTTCTTATGACTTTTTTCAAAAAAGCCTTTGCGTTATTTATGCCTCCCATCCCTCACCCCATTTAGCCCTCCCTGTTCCACTATCTTGTCTCTCGTCAGACCACTGCATTCTCCCTGCTCTTCCGTGAAAGCCTCTCCAATGACCCACAACTAATTTCCTGACTTCTATGGATATTGTGAATGAAGCACACATATTAAAAGATGCAAAGTAAGACCTTATTTCTGAATACCACATACGTAAGCCACAGAACATGGATAATTCAATATGGCACTGACCTTGAAGCTTCATTTCTACTGGTTAACTTTCACAGTCCTGCAAGGTGCTATGCAAGTCACTGAAGGGGAAAAGTCATCACCAGTCTTATCCAGCTGTGTACCCTGTGAGTTACAGCAACAACTGGCCTGGCAAGATAGACTCACTGGTGCAATAGTGGCATGAATGTTGTTGGAGTAGCCAGCAATTTTTTTATTGGATATGAGACCTGCTCCAGAAGATGGAACCCATAGCTAGCACCGTGATCAGGGTCAAGGTCCCGTGGTTAGACAGCTCGTAGGAACTCGGAGAAAAGCTACTGCTATCACTCTGCTAAATGGACCTAGAATCAACTGACTCCTAATGACTTACTACTATATCCATAGATTAGTGCAGCTCTCAAACCTCAGTAGATGGCAAGTAATTCAGAGTTTTACAACTAGCCAAGGGGTAGATAACAAGGGACTACAGAATGTTCATCCGTAAATGGCAAATACATACCACACCCCCACCTAGGGCTCAAGGATCATGTAGAAGAGGGGGCAGAAAGCTTCTAATGCTTTTAAAAGTGGTGGGTGACTACAATGAAGCAGTATTTTCCACACACAACTGGGCAATCCAGCATGTGAACTCATAGTGTTTTTCATACCATGCACAAGACCTGCACAAGTTCAAGCCAGACAACTTCTAAGCATGGAGAGGTGGGCATGAGGTTCTACCCCTAGCTGAGGAACTGTTGGCTATTAATAACAGCTGTGAAAGAGAAAATCTGTTTGCTTAAGGGAGTGGCTCCTGATAGATCTACTAAGCTCCAGTGGATGGCCCCACACCCAAGGGTATATGAGCTGCACACATTAGACTGGATGGTTTTCAAGAAAATGAGGACACAAAGTTGAGTCAGTCGGGGAGAATCTGGGATGAGTTGTGGGAGGAGAATGAATTTTACCGAAATACAGTGTATGAAATTCTCAAAGAATCAGTTTTTTAAAAGAGCTAAAGCAAAGCCCTAAGACAGAACCCTATCTGCAGGGTGTGAGGGACATTAAGGGAAGACAGAATGGAGAAGCCTAATGGGAAGAGATAAGAAGACCAGATGGAAAGGTCAGTGAAAGGTCCATCACATGTGTCTAGCAATGCCAAAGGTGTTGGCCTTTGGGAACCAGGGTAGAGTTTTAAGCAGTGAATGAATGGTATAATCTTTTAAATGCAACTCCTTGGCAGTGCAAAGTGGAGAATGATCTGTAAGGGGGCGAATCCAGTCATGGAAGACCAGCTGAGGCAGGAGGAGCTGGGAATGATACCTCTGATGCACAGAGAAGTAAGGAAGGAGCACTAGATTCCAAACACACACCTCAAATACAGAACCCAGAGAATTCCTAAAAGACAGAATGTGGGCATTGAGATAGTCCCAAATGAATGAGCTGGCCACAGGATGGAGGAGAAGGCTTGGGACAGGTGGGAATACTGGGTGGCTTAACACCCATATATTAGATTCAAGTTGACAAGGGTTTATAAGACTAGAATTTTTCACTGAAATTAACTGTTTCACCATTGTTGTCAAAATTAGAAAATAGAATTATCATGTGGTCCAGCAATATACACACAAATTCTGAGTTTACACAAAAAGGAAAGGAAATCACCACCTCAGAGATATATTTCCACCTCCTTATTCATCATGTCTTAATTCACCAAAGCCACATATGGAAACAGTGTAGTGGCCAGCAGCAGATCCACAGACAGCACATTTCATTATATTCATATAGAATGGAATATTAGCATTAAAACTAAAATCTTGGAATTTGTAATAATATGGACAAACTAAGGTGACATTGTGTTAAATGCAATAAAGCAGACACAGAAAATCGAAGGATGCATTATCTTCATTTATATGAAAGACAGGGAGAGAATATAAGAGCCAGGGAATAGAGAGATTGTCCCCAGAGATAAAAGGGGATAAGATGCAGATTAAATGCACACAGTTGTAGCAGTGGATATATCTAGAGGTGTGATGCATCATGGGACAGCTATATTTAGAAGTATTGTTAATGTATTGGAAACTTACTGAGAGTAAGTGGTAGGCGGTAGCTGTGCTCCAGGGTAGATATGTTAATTTTTTGGCTAAAGTAATCATTTTACTCTGTATGTTGACGTGTTTTTCTCATATTATCCACCTTAAATATAGACAAGATACATGAGATAAAAAGAAAGCCATCGACTGCAACAGCAACACTGGCATGACTGTGTAGAGAAAGTGATAGACGGGAGCCTTGAGGTCTAGGGTCAAGAGAAGACATCAGCAACGTTTATGGCATGAAGCAGATCACTGAAAGAGAGGCCACAGAAAGTGGAGTCATGAAAAGGAGGCCACCAAAGGAGAGGCCACAGAAAGAGAAGTAGAGTCTGCGGGAGAAGGTAAAAGCAGGAGAGGGCTGTGCTGGAAGCAGAGGAAGGATTTCAGGGAAGAGGAAGCACTGGGGTAAGTCAGAGTACATCTAGATGTGATGATCACTGGACCACATTGATTCAGTTTTGCGAGGAGTGATGGAGGAGAGCGTACGAGGGGGTCTACGGAGGAGAATCAGATACAGGGAATGAAGGCCAGGTTTACAGATGATTTGCTCAGAGGGAAGAAAGCAGTCAGTGGAGGTGTGTTTTCTTCCGGTTTTAGGACAAAATGCGTAAATGTGTGCGTGGATGCTGTGGGGATGACAGGGATGGAAGAAGCCTTGAACTGTGAGGAAGGCAGAGGGAGACTGGTTGAAGCAGCGTGGTAGTGTTTTGTTGGATTGGCTGCCAAGAAGTTGTGGTGTCAAGATTAAGCACTGGGAGGTGTATAGGTAGACAGCACTGCCCAGCTGGCCATATTCCATTAACATCTACTCTGCATTGCCTCACGTCTGTCTACTGCCCGCCCACCCACTGAATCTTCAGAGTGAACCCCAGAAGTTATTTTGTACTTGGTGTGATTAGGGAAAGCCCCAAAGTCTGGCTACATTCTGTAAATGTGTGCTTGGGGCACAATCAAGACACATGATAGAAGAGAGAGAAACTCAAGGTCAATAAAACTCTCTAGAATTAAGCAACTGCAAAATTTACTTTAAACTTCCATTTCAAGTTCAGAAATTCAAAAATATAAAATAGTATTTTGAATTGCATATAAGAGAGATATTGTTACATCTTGAGTGCAGAGAAAGTCTAGATGTCTTTACCTTCCCCAGCCCCAAACCACATGCTCAAGTCTCATTCTAGGAGCCTAAGAACAGCACAGGAGAAACCGATATTTTGTAGCTGGTGGCATAAGCGAGTGGAAGTGTGAATTAGAGTCCTGACAGGGGAGAGGTGCTGTAAACAGTGTCAAAGAGAATGCAGTATATGCCAAATGTGAGTGCAAAGATTCAGAGCAGAACAGCCAGGAACAGTGACAGCAGGTGAGACTCTGATACTCTCAGTCTGACATGAAAAACCTTCAATAACAATTCACAAATTGGATACTAGTCTAACACAAGTCACAGCTGATTCTTCAGCACCAGCCAACCAGAAACGACAGATCTTCAATTCAAAACTTTCCACAAACAGCCCTGATCGTCTCTGCTTCCCTTTGAAACTTCAAAAGCCAGGCCTCCATGGTCTGCAGCTCTTGGAATAGCATAACTATTCTAAGCTCCACAGCCACAAACTCTAAGCACACAATGGCTTTTCCAGTTCAAAGTTCCAAACACTTGCACAACCTTCCTAATATACCAAGGTCAGCAAAACTCCACTCCTGGTATCAGTTTCTGCCTTCTTCTGTGGTTTCTTGAATCCTGCATTTCATTATGGGTTGTGTGTTCTCACTCCAGTTAAGCACCTATTTCACTTTATCTGTCTGGATGTCCATTACTCTTTATGAATGTGTGTGCATATTCATGTGCATGTGTGTGCACATTAGTCTAGTTCCTCAGAAACCATATATTTTTTCTTGAGGAAAGATTTGTGAATGCCCTAGAGCTTGACAAGCAAGCTAAGCTGGCTTGCCAATCTGTCCCCAACCCTCCAGTGCTTGCATTACAAGCACATGCTCTCATGCTTAGCTTTATTACGTGTTCTGAGGATCAAACTCAGGTCTTCATGCTTTCAAGGAGAGTGTTTTGGCAACTAAGCCATCTCCTATTACTCTTGAATTTAACAGGCTAACTTGCCATGATTTCAGTGTGGTTTCTCCCACAGAGTCACGTGTTGGAAGTCTTGTTCTCAGTGTGGTTTTATAGGTGTCATAGAACTTTTCAGAGGTGGGACTCAAAGCAAGGTAAATACATTTTTGATATGCTGCCCTCAGAGGCATTAATTCCCTTGAGATCCTTGATAGTTCTCCTGAAGGAGAACTGTTTTTTAAAAGAGTGAGTCAGATTCAGGAATCTCTCTGGCTTTCCATGTCACCATGAGATCTCTCCTTTCATGAGAATCTTCACTATTCCTGAGTCTACCATATTGTGATGGAGGCAAGGAACCAAGCAGATGCTGGCACCATGTTCTGGCATATCCTGAAATGTGAGCTAAATCGTTTCTATTTATAATTTGTCCAACCTCTGGAATTTTGTTCTGGCAACGAAACCACAGAGGAACACATAACTCTACCTTAGCTGTCAGCTAAATAGCAATATCCTGTCTTAAGGGTGTGTCCTTAGCTCTGCACCAGCATGCACTTGCAGAAATCTTGCCGTGTATCAGTTACCCTCTGAAAAACCACAGAGAGACTACAAATTGATTCCTAACAAAAATTAGCATCACATTCATTTTACAGGTGAAAATAAATTAGCACAGAGAAGCTAAGTTTTTGAAAGCTTTGATTATGACTGTCAGAGCTAGTGTTATCAGCCACCAAAGTCTGTATACCTCACAGACAATGCTGATACTGACTCTAAGCCATCTCTACCGAGTGCTCAGTTTATAGTTTTCATAAGTCTAATTTTGTTTTAGTATTTTCGTGTTAAAACAGCTTTCTAGCCAGACCCAAGTTTGGTTATAAACAATTATACTCTTCTTCCTGAAACTGAACATGTAGCTTATTTGTGTAATCCAACTTCAAACAACTTTTCCCCCTGTCTGAGGTCAAGGAAGAAAATGAAACACATCATTTTGGAAGTTTTATGGTAATGACAGAAATGGAGTGAGGTTAGTTCATAACCTGCTTCTAATATCCAAAATAACTTGCAAATCTGCAGATATGGGTTATTACCACAGGTGCTGGGCTAAACAGAATATTAACTGTGGATAAATTGCACTCATATACATTTTTTTTAGTTTTATTTTTCTCTTAAGATATGATTCTAAGCTGGTCTTGGTGGTATATGCCTTTAATCCCAGCTCTTGGAAGGCAGAAACAGCAAATCGCTGGGTTTGAGGTCAGCTTGGTCTACATAGAGGTTTCCAGGCCAGCCAGGCCTACACAGTGAGACCCTGTGTAAGATCACCAAAAAAAGATCATAACAGCCTGGAGAGATGGCTCAGCAGTTAAGAGCACTGGCTGCTCTTTCAGAGGACCTGGGTTCAATTCCTAGCCCTCACACAGTGGCTAACAACCATCCTGCCCAAGCCCTCTTCTGGCCTTTGCAGCTTTTGCATAACACAGGTGCATTTACATACATGAAGGCAATGCACTCATACATATAAAATGAAAATAAATAAACAATTGAAAAGAAAACAAACAAAAAGATTCTCTTTATTAAAAAATTCATTCTTGGGAAGCCCAGATACTGAAATAAAATCAGTGTGTTCAGGCAGCTGTAAGGGTTCCACCAGAGAGGCAGTGTGGGAAAATTTCCCTGCCTAAACCAGAACCAACACAGTAAGAACCAAGTGCTTCCTGCTAGACTCAGACCACTTAGGCTGATCAACTTATCTCACACTTGCATTCCATTCTCAGGAGACAGTTTTCTTGTGTTTCTTTTTCAGAAACTTGTGTCACAGACGTACTCAAATATTCTCCCAAGGTCTCCTCACTAGGGGTAAGGAAAACCTCAAAGAACACCACTGTAGCTCTTTCCCTGTACCTCTGGTCCACAAAACTACAGGAGATTTTGGTCTTTCCTTGGGAGTGACTCCATTGCCAGGTTGATGCTGAGCTCCGCAGCTTTGTGGTGTGCTGTGTCATAGTGGAACGTGAAACAGAGGCTGGCACACTCTCTCTAATTTAGACCGTTAGGTCGTTTTCCACTGTCTTCACTACTTTTTGGTGTAGTGATTAAAAGTACCGATCAAAGCAGCTTATAGAAGGAATTGAGTTTATTGAGTTTATTTGAGTTTATGGTTCCAGAGGAATCAGAGTTCATTATGGCTGGGAGAAATAGTGGCAGGTATGGGCGGAGCAGGAGCAGAAAAAGAAGATTCACATCTTCAAGCAGGCACAGGAAGCAGAAGGCACTGGAAATCCAGCAGGGCTTAAGAACTCTCTAAGCTCTCTCCCAGGGGCCTGATTCCTCCAGCATGGCCACACGTTCTGTGACCTCCCAAAACAGCAGCACCAAATGGGAACAAAATGTCCAAATGCTTGGAGCCCAAGGGGGATGTTCTAATTCAAACTGTCACACCCATCACAGTTCTCAAGTGATTAAAAGCTTGGCTGTTACCTTTGTTTTGCCTTGTAGCTGTAATCAGTCACTCTGAGGTGAGGACTGACAGCTGAGCTCCTGACAATTCTTTTTTATATATATTTTATTGAGTTTTTGTGCATTTCATACAATAAATCTTAATCATATTTAGACACACTCCCCCATCTTCAACCCCCCCAAAGCACACCCCACAAGACCCACGATGACCCAGTCAGACAATTCTTTCAACAAACATTGCTAAAGACTGGACAAAAGATAATATAAGAAGTACTAACCCATCTAAGGAACGTTTGACAATTGATGGCTGCTGGGAGGGGAAAGGACAGTGTCTCACAGGGTTGTGATTCTTGGTGCATCCAGTGAATAGACCCACACTGAAGGACATTGGGGCACACAAATCATACCCTATAGGCCATATAGGTATGAAAGTTCATTAAATTAGGTTGGGGGCAGTGGGAGGAGGTAGGGAGAGGGGAGTGGATCTACAGGCCATCAAACTATATTGTATGAAAGTTAAAAAAACAACAATATTATGAATATGCATATATATACATATTACATATGCTTTATATAT
>NW_008331789.1:8775898-8811890 GCF_000622305.1 Nannospalax galili
CAAGATCATGGGTAGGAAAAAGTAAACATTTTAGCTCAAGCATTGTATGTAGTATACCAAACAATTACCCAAACTATTGTTCTACAAGGTGTGAGAGAACAGTCTGGGAACATAGAACAAGACTAATTTGTAAGGGTCAGCGACTGCCTCATCAAGACACCATCGTTGGGTCTGAGGTCTGGTGCCATTACAATCCCTTGCTCAGTACTCCCAGTCCACAGTGAGATCCCACTGACCAGGAGGTTGCAGGCCAGGCCCTGCTGTGTGCATATTGCTCACTTTCCTTCCCTTGTGCATCACGTTCCTCGCAAAGATGTCCTGGATCCTTTATAACAGGACCGTGACGGCATACCTTGTCTGAGTGATTCTTTTTGTCGTTAACCACAGTTTAGCTTTCTGAGTCCTCTGTCATTATTTGCATCTCTCATGTATTTTGTGATCCAGTCCCTCCAGGTCACACACTACACATGGAAGATGTGAACAACATTTGCTGATAAATGTCCTGGTGCTGAATCTCAGCCTAGCATGTCTACCTTCAAGTTGTCCAATGTCTCTGACTCCTAGTTTCCTTATCTATGTAATATAAAAAATAAAACTTGTCCTATTAGAGGCAGGAGCAATTGTTCAGTCAGTAAAATTCTGGATACATGAGGACATGGGTTCGGATCCCCAGTTAGCCCATGTAAAAAGCCATGTTAAATACTCTATGCTATAATCCCAGTGCTGAGGAGGTGGACATAGAAGGATCCCTGGGGTGCACTGGACAGCTAGGCTCCCCAAATAGGTGAGCTCCAGGTTCAGTGAGAGATCCTTTCTCCATAAGTAAGGCACAAAGGGATTGAGGAAGGCACCTGATATCAATCTTTCTCCACACGTGTGCTGTGCACAGAAACACATATACATAATACTCACATACATTCCAGCCCTTCATCTTATTAAATTAAGTAAAATTCTTCAGGCATGTACTCTAAAACCTGACATAAAATATTCACACGTGTACTGTGCTCAGAAACACATATACATAATACTCACATACACTCCAGCCCTTCATCTTATTAAATTAAGTAAAATTCTTCAGGCATGTACTCTAAAACCTGACATAAAATACATAAAAAAAGTCAAATGTCCAGTGTTCTCAAATTTGCCTTCCCTGCTGTGCCTCGAACAGTACTCAAGAAAGGTGCAAGAACTGTCTCATGAAGGATTTCTTTGAGACGTTATCCAGATGATGTAAGTAAGCTTCTGCAGAAACAGAAATACTGGGAAAATAAACTTCCTGGTGAGGAAGAGGCAGAGGGAGAAGAAACAAAATATGTACAGTCATCTTTCCAGACCCCTACACTGAAGTACCCCCTAAAGCCCACACCTCTCCTTCAGGCTTGTCCACGGCATAGGATGGATCCTGCATCTACTGGAGAGGCCGTACGTCAAAATTTTCATGGGAAAACAAGTTCACAAACTCCTGAAGGCAACCAGGCCAATTCTCTCTTGTCAAGACTGTTCTTATCAACATGAATTTTATTACTATTGTTATTATTGTTTTTGATAATCTATAGGAAACATGCATTTCTGTTGGACCTTACTAGTCACTTACCTTAAATAAATGATCAGCTGGTCTGTTTCCTTGTTTCTGAAAATATGAAAATGCAAAGGAATACCATAATGCACCTCTTCCCTGCACAGGTGCCTGCCTCAACTTTCACTTACAATGAAGTCTTATCAAAATAAGTCCTTGTAGTAGTCTCTCCCCCATGACCTGTAACCTGTCTAACCATAGTTCCTAGGCCTGATATCAGTGTCAGATTTAGACTCCATCTTTGAAGCAATCCTTAAATTGAATTAGAAAGTGGTTGGTTACTCCCATAATATCTATGCCATTATTGAACTAGTGGGCATATCTTGTCAGGCCAGTTGTTATAACATGTAAGATCTGTACCTTAGTAAGGATGATGATTAATTTTGCCTCTGGTAGCATGCATAGCACCTGTAAGCATGGTGGGAGCCAGTAGAGATGAAACTTGGCTTGATTTCTCCTTGTTTGTTCTACAGCTCATTTATATATTGTCTGCAGCAATATTCTGATAAATAAACAAAGTATGAAACTGACTGCTGATGACTTACAGTAGCTTAATACCACAGATTAATGCATCTCTCAACTCTTGCAAGAAATGTTTCCTCATGCAACACATGGTAATTAACTCAGGACCCACAACTGACCAATGTACAGAAAATAAGAGGATGCAGAGTGCTGATCACTGGATACTACACCTATGTCAAACTTCTGCCTCCCAAAACTTGGGGGTCATTGTGGAAGAAGGGACAAAATGTTTGTAAAAGCCAGAGTTGGTACATGACCAAAGAGAAACAGTTTCCCCACAGTTGAAAACTTACTCATATGAACCCACAGCAATGGTGACAGTATGATGCACAAGTCACAGACAAAATCCCAGCATGGACATGAGGAGGTAGGTAAGAAACACCAGCCCTGTGTGAGAAACTATTGACAGTTGATGGTTGCTGGGGGGCGGGGATCGGTCTCAATTAGGGGTGAGGCTTGGTAGGTTGACCAGGCTTCAGTGGATGGACACATACCAAAGGGCATTTGGGGACATAGATTTGACTCTATAGGTCTTGATATATATATATATACACACAGAGAGAGAGAGAGAGAGAGAGAGAGAGAGAGAGAGAGAGAATAGAATAAATTAGGCAGTTGATAGTGGAGGGGGTTCCAATGGAGGAGGAGATGTAAATTCCATCAATACATATTACATGAAAACAACACAAATATTAATGAAGAGAGGAAAAGCCAAAGTCTGTGTGCCTTTCTCTGGGTTAGGAACACCATGAATCAAGGACAGGCATGTGTCTAGTGCAGTGAATGTCAACACCTCTGGAAGCCCCTCATCTAGGGGTATTGCAAAACCCGTTCACAGGCAGTCATCAGCACCCACCTCTAGGCTGATATAACACTGAAGCCATTTACACCACATCCTAGATTTCTCCAACTACATTCTCCGGCTGCCCACAGGTAGACCTTGCTAATAGTACATCGTTTATTTGCTAATGCCTAGTTTGCATTACCACTCCTCTAACTGTGCTTCCTGGGGTCACCTGAATAAACTACTTATGTTAGGACCAGTTTCTGCAGAAACTGAAAACGTGGCGGAGAATAACAGTATGGACACCCCAGGGGCTGCATGGCAGTGGCTTCGCTTGCTTCTCTGTTCAGCTGGAGTTTAACTAGAGAATCAGAAATAACAATACATTAATCAGAGACTAATGTACTATGAGACTATAATATAGTATACTGGAGACACAGAGAGAGGGAATTTACAACCAAGAATTGGCTTACTTGGTTAGGGCTGGTCAGGCAAGTTGGAAATCCATGCGGCAGCTATTAGCAAGAGTGAACTGCAACTCTCAGAGAAGGCTTTGTGCTGTCCCGTGACCCCCAAGCAGCAATTCCTCCGCAGGAAAATTCTGAGCGCTGCTATTAAGACCTTTAAAGTTGACTGAGGCAGGCCCACTAGATTACACCTGATGAAGCCTTTCTTACTTCAAGTCAATGCACTCTGGACTTAGACATCCACAAAATTCCTTGACAGCAATATGCATCTTTGAGTTTGATTCAGAAGTAAAGGCTGAAGCCCAGACAAGTTGATATTTAAAAAGATCGAAGAAATGTTCAAAAAATGTCAGAGTCTAGCAATTTTACATCTGATATTAAAGAAAACAATGGATGGTAATATAACATTTTAAAACAGTGATGGCATTAAGACCACATAATGCTAATTTAGCAGTCTTCCTTGAAAAAGCCATCCCTGGCCACGCACAGTTATGCGCACACACTATCTCTGTATTGACCTTATCGTACCTTAAGCATTCTTCACGCTCACCAATTACATCACAAACACTGTCTCATCCCATGCAATATGTTGAAACTTTAGTTGTTCAATAACTGCAAAGCATTTTCTCATTAATAAGTATCCATACCCTTTGGCAGTTGTGGTTTCCTCTTACATTTCGGTTCTTTGATGGACTTAATTGCATAATGAAATTTTCCTGCATATTGTGAAAATTTCTTGCTAACAATTACTCTTTTAGTCCCCTCCAATTGTTTCTGCAATAGGCAAGTTGGAAACCTTAAATCAACGACTGTATATGGTGAATTAACCTTCCCTAGATAGGTGCTGTGTAGAATGTCATTGGGGCAATTTGAAAACATGTCACCAAAATACTTTTCAGTGTCCATGAACCAGATGAAGAAACCACAAGATAAGAAGCTGGTCAGAGATTTTCATATTTAACGTCTCATTTTTAAGATTGTAGTTCCTGGAATTTCTAACCTGTGCCCTTTCATTCTATAATTTTAATAGTATTATAAGAAGTATTCTTTGAATAAAGAAGCATCATTTTAAAAATAAAAAAGAAGCCGGGCGTGGTGGCACACACCTTTAATCCCAGCACTTGATATACAGAGGCAGGTAGATCTCTATGAGTTCAAGGCCAGCCTGGTCTACATAGTGAATTCCAGACCAGCTGGGTCTACTGGGAGACCCTGTCTCAAAAAAGACCAAATAAATAAATGAATAAATAAATAATAAAATAATTTTTAAAAGATGGTAGAAAGCACACCAGTGGCCACAGGACACTGTGATGCTGCAGCCTGAGTCACTAAAGGAAATTTTCAGGTGTGTTGACAATTCTGGATCTTCATTGTAATGGTGACTAAACAAATATATGTGTGTTAAACTCCATAGAAAAGTACAACAAATGGCATCAATTTTTGTGTGTTATCTCTCAAGAGAATTATATACAGAGAGGGTTTGTGCAGAAGGAACTTGGCACAGGTTCTTCTGAAAGTTTGATGCCATAGTTTTGAGCTGTGAACAACTCAGAGTTTTTCTCTGATTCCTTAGATTTAATGCCTGCATCGTTCTGTGACATCATTTACAACCAAATAGAAATTATGTTCCAACTTTATGGAATATTTCTCTGAGCCAAAAAAAAACCTGTCTCAGTGAAAAGATCAGTCTTTCTACCTTGATTATTTTCAAGTAAAGATTTATTTACATTTTCCATATTCATTTGCCAAAATTCATCATATTCATACTCAGATTAAATTTTTTAGCTTAATATTAAATCATACATATACATATTCATCAAGAGATGCATGAGGAGTTTCAACTTTGTATAAAACTAAGCAAACACAATAAAAATTTAAAGTTATATTAAAAAACTTTGACCTCCACTTCGTATATTTTATAAATTCCATACTCTAGATATTAAATTCAGTAACTACTTTATTCTGGACCCAGGAGATCTAATCCAGTTATTGGCTCAGATCTTCCCAAGTAAAGCTCCTGCAAAGCATTGATCTTGAGAAAACAAATATGTAGTGGACCTAAGTGTAAAGTAGACCCAACTTGTGACCAAATTCTAGCCAATGATTCCAGGAGTCAGTAGATAGCTGGCCTTGAATTAACCCATTCCCCTGTTTTTCTTTCACTTGTTCTCAAGAATATTCATACACTATGCTGTTAATGGAGTATCCCAAGACACAGAGACTAGAAGAGGCCAGGCTCTGTTCCAGGTACCTGGAGAAACAGATCTCCACTCACGGCCTTAGCCCAGAGTCCGCTGTTTCTCGCTGGACATAAAACCCAAGTCAGGCTACTCTCTGGATTCCTTCAGCTATCATGAAACAGGGCGTGTACAGATGAAACTCTGCCTTTTCCCCTGCTCTGGACCAGCTCATAATGAATTTCAAAGTTTGACTATTGATGCCTTGAAGTATATAACTTACAGTGAGGGAGATCCCATATCACTGGCCTGAGCCTATTGGTGACCACTAGAGAGACACCTGCATCATAATGCACAGTGTCCTATCCATGATAAACACAGTATCCTTGCAAATTAGGTTCCAACCACTGAGAGTTAGGGGATCTTTGAGGTAAAGAAGGTAGTCTTTACCTATGTTAAGATTGATGGTACATAGCTAGCAGCATCCTCCTCTGAGGTGTGTTGTTCTGCTTTCTTTTTCCTCTCCCCACCTGACGTTAATTTCAGACAATTTTGCTTAAATCTGCTGGAAGTACTATTTTCAGATTTGTTTTGGTGAGAAGAAGAGACAGACTAAAACAAGAGCAGGATTGCAAGTTGTTTAAATTCATGCTTAAGAGCTGGAGAGACCTTGCATGTTAATTGCCTCTATATCTACCTCTAGTTTGACCATCATACAGCAATTGACACACCTTCCTGACAAATGGGTGTGACTTCTCCAGGGCTGCTCATCTCTGGCATTAAGTATGTGACCAAGACAAACTGAAGACAAAAGTCTGATTCTGGAACAGCGACCTCTAACAAGTCTAGATCCGGGTGGTCCATGGCATCATAAGTGTGTTCTAGTTCTCTGGAAGGAAGAATATCCTTACTGCATGTGAGTCCAAGAAGACAGCAGTTTTAGCTTCTGTTGTGTAGGAATTTCCTCTGAATGGAAACATCCCTTCTTGGAGAGAGAATTCATAAGGCCCCCTCCTCAAAGTTACGTAAGCAGCACTAGTATCTGGAAGAAGAGTATTTTTTTCACAGAGCTGCCTGAAGATACCCACACTCCTGTAAGTAACTGCCACCAGCTCACTGATTCACCAAGCCAGATGAGGGTGGATCTTTTGTTGTTGCTCTGTATGGCTGACCTATCTGGGGTGGGTACACATTTGCTCACATCGCCTCAGGAAAAGCCATGTAACAGCCTCAAAGCAGAAGTCATTAAATATTTACTATAAATCTGCTGATCCTATTCAAGGACACCCTGTGTATCTCTCAGTGGTTTTCTTTGATGCTCCATCTAGGTCCGGTGGGGATTTAGGGGCCCAGAAAAACATAATCATTTCCTCCAAAGTTTAGAAATAAGCATTAAAATGTATAGGAATCAGAAAAATGAAAACTCAAAGAAAAACAGCTTCATAGTAAACTGAAGTTGCAGTATATTTATCTGTAGCCACCTGAAGTTGTAAAGACTTCCCTCTGAATTAGACACTAGGCAAAACAGCCAGTGGCACAGGTGGACCCCTCCAGGCCTCACCCAGAGGGAGCATTGGAAAGCAGACCATAATACACATCTACCCTGCACAGAAGATCCAAGGGTGTTCAGTTCCACCTAGCAACCAGAGAGGTGACCTCTACCCTCACAAGGAAGAATGCAAGGAGGAAGGAGAAGCCAGGAGTGTCCTTAATCTGAAGTCTCAGTAAGGCTACACCAAGCCAAGCATGCTCCCCTCTCACCCAACCCAAAGAACAAAGAACGAAATACACAGGAAATGACAGCCCGGAAACTGCACGGGAGTGGAACCTCCTGGGAGCAGCTTGGGTGTGCTAAGAGTCGGCAAAGCTAGCAAGAAGAGTGTGAGAAAGCTGGGATTGGGGGTTTCGTGCCATGACATCATGGTGAACATGTTAGTATCTTAGCAATACAAAAATAGAAATCAACTTCTGTGTATCATACATTGAGGGAAGGCGATCACTGCTGTTCTGATAAGTCATTGATCCACGGAGAAGTCTAGGCAAGATCTCAGCATGCCCAAGGGCGCCTGCCAGCAGTGGGTCTGTTCATTGAGGATTAGGGCAGTATCTTCAGCAGGTACAAGGAAACTTTTCTAACTACAGATTAGACCAGCAGGGAGCGGAGGCATCAGGCAATGTGAACCTAGCTTCACAAAGTTTGCCACAAGGATGGCAATCCTTTGAAGTCTCTTGTTTGTTCCATCTTAAAATTCACGAGAGTCTACCACTTTCACGCAGTACTTCCCTCCTTGCTTTGATGTAAAAATGAATTTTAAATTACCCACCATTAAGGAAACGCTAGCTTTCTGGGAAGATGGGATATACATCACCCAAGGTTATGTGTGTTCCAGGTAGGTTGGTGAGGAGCCTCCCAGGACCCAGGGCTCATTTGCCTGTACAGACTCAGGGTGTAGGAGCATGACCAAATGCAGCATTCCTCCATCCACCCAACAAATATTGCCTGAGCAGTAATTATTTGCAAGGCCATCTTTATACATACCCAAAGTCCCAGGGGTTTTGATGTCTAACACAGGGGCTTATGACCTTCATGTCTAATAATAAAAAAAAAGGAATGTCAAGCCCCTTTTTCAGTAATTGGTATCTAGTAGGAATTTAAAGAGATGTTTCATCATTAAAGTCGTTCTGATTATTATAAAAATGCATTGGAAGGAAAAGCAAATAATTTAAGCTTTTTGCTTGAGAGGGAAGGAGACTCTTGAAAATCTTTTCTGTAAACCAAAATAACATCCGGATGTACCACCAGTGCCACGCTATGCACATCCTCGACTTAAAATCCTCTACTTCAAAAATCAGAACAGCATGACTGGGTGTGTGGGTCCATATGATCACACTAAAATATCTATTAAATTTCATTACTCTACGAGACTCTATGCTCCTTAAACCAGCAATTATTCTATTCAAGCACCACCCACCACCCAGCAGAAATATAATTCAAGTCACACAAGTGATTTATAATCTTCTAATCACCAAATTATAAAAGGTAAAATAAATGAGATTTAAGAAATGTACAAAATGTTGTCATTTCAGCATTAAAAATGATATAAAATTATAAATGAAACATTTTACATACCTGTACTGTCTTCGAAATTATACATATATATGTGTGTATATACACACACCACATATATCAGTCCAAACAACTTGTATTTCATGTGCTCAACAACCATATGTTGTTTGTGACTACTCTAGGGGAACTTAGGCAGTCAGAACTTGGTTTGGAAGACCAGGAATACTTTCTGTGATGACATCAGTACAAATGGTTTAAATACTAAACCAACCATGGCGGTTGATAGTAACAAGCATGTGAAGAAGAATTTTAACTACATTTGTTGGTCACTTTTTATTATATTTTACGTGTGTATTTTGTCTGTGTGTATGTACATGCACACATGCCACAACACTTGTGTGGAGGTCAGAGGACAGCTTGTAGGGGTTGATTCTCTACTTCTACCACGTAAATTGCGTGATCAGTCTCAGGTAGTCAGGCTTGACAGCAAGAAGAGGCTTTGCCTGCCGAGGCATCTCACTGCTCCTTAAACACTTTTCATACAGTATAAGTTAGGCACTGTATTTTGGATAATGGTCGTGGTTATAAATATCAAGAAGGGTAGGTCTGTGGTAGGTGAAATACTGTTCTTCTGATTACTGGAATGTGTTATTCTTATGTTTATGCCTGAAGGATTTTATATTCTGTTTTCTCCAGCATTAATTCACTATGACAATGTCCCCATAGTCTAAACCAAACACACAGCACACACACGCAGACACACATGCACTCACAGACACATGCACACAGCACACAATGTGTCTAAAAGTCTGTATAAATTCATGTTGTCTTGGCCTGAGAGACTGAAATACTCTCCCACAGATAAATAGACTGTGATGCACTCATGGCAGCTCAGAGGTATGAGATGGTTCCAAGTGAAAAATTGCTGTATTTCTTTATCTAATTGTTTGGATGCCTTAGTGCATCAGACTTGAAAACACTGAGAAAGTTGTCTGGAATCCCTTGCAAATCATCAGTGATCTGTTTTAGAAAGTCATTTCATTCATAAATGCTTAAGTATTTCTCAAAACATTATTTGTGTATATAGAAATAACTTGAGGGTATGCCAGAGACTTGTTTTGGAAATACAATGCACACAGTGCTTCTCTGAGAATTTTGACATATCATTACATGAATCACATTTTTAACAGTGTTACAGTAAGGAAATGCCAAGAAATACAGTAGCTCTCCACTGTGTACCACTCAGCAAGAACATGCAATAAACCAGGCAACATTAAGAATGGGAATGCACCTGTGCTAAAAATAGCAGTAGACTGTTGGCATATGATAACGTAACATTTATTCTGCTGATATTATACATAGTAATAGACTATTACCATACGCAGATATTGTAACAATATAGCAGTAGTCACTTTGTATAGTCACAGTGCTGCTCTACACATTTCATACTTATTACAGTTCCTAATCCTCACACTGACCTTGAAGGAAATGCACATACATGTGTGCTGTAGATGGGAGCCCAGAGGTGGTCTGGGAGGCTTAGGAACAAATGGACAAATGGAGACATTGTGGGGTAGGAGTTAAAATACCTTTCTCACTGTAGCTCTGTTCTTTCAACCATTGTGAGCCAGCTTTCTGTCACTGTAAGAAAATGCCTGAGATAAAAACTTAAGAAGGAAAAAAAATGTTTACTATGGCTCAGTCCACTGCTTTTCTCCTTGTGCCTGGGCCTATGGTGAGACATACCACGTGTGCGTGTAGTAGAGCAGACCTTCTCAGTTGAGATGGCTAAGGCCCCAATGTCTCCTTCAAAGTCAGTCTCAATGACCTCATTTCCTTCTGCGAGGCCCACTACTTCCCAACAGTGCCATGAACTGTGGACTAAGACTTTGACACATGAGCTTCGGGGGCACATTCAGGATCCAAACTTCAACTCGTCAATAGCCATATTACCACATGATGAACTCTCGCTTTCCAGAGGAATTTTAAAAAGAGAAAGATATTCTTGAAAGGTCACAGATCTAATTAGTCTTATAGCCAGATCCAGAAACCCCAGTCCTTTAACTCCAAGGCAATGATGAGTCCAGAATCATGCTCTGAGTTAATGACCAGTAGCACAGTGCTTTTCACCATAGCAACTGTTCTACAGCAGTGAATAAATCATGTTTGTACAGCATTGGTCACTACAACAAAGATAGGTATCAACCCACATACGCATTGCTGGCCTTAAAAATTATAACATATTTGTCTACATATATAGACTGTTAGTCCTTCTTTTAAAAAATTAAGGAGCTGTCATTTAAAGCAATGTGGATAAACCTGATAGACACCGCACTAATTAAAATAAGACACATGAAAACTATATATTATGTGATCTCATATTCATGTTGCCTATAAAAGAGTTGCATTAGTGATGGCTGATAGAAAAGCAGTTATCGGGACTAAAAAAGCACGTTTTTACAGGACAGAAAATTCTTGAGGTCTATTGTACGCCACGGTGACAATAGTTAATGAGAGAGTGTGGTGTATTTGAAACTGGCTAGGACTTTATGTAGTTGTTGGTCTCACTGTACAGTAGCAAACTGTTAACTGTAAAGTGATGGATGTATTAAGTTGATGGTGCTAATCATTTCACTGTATACAGAATCAACGTATCGCCCGCCCCTGGCAATTCTTATACATGCACCTATATTTATCAAAGAAATCCTAATAATGCTGAAAAAAAGAAACTGTTCTTGGACTCATGATTCGCCCAGTTACCTGGGCAGAGGCTGTAGTCTCTGAAAGCAGACCCCCGTAGGATGGTCCTAGCCGTCACCCTGGCTGTTTGCCCAGCCTCATTCTGAGGACCATCTGTTTCACGTCACATCCTTCAAAATGCTATTTTTATTTGCCAGTGTTTCTGGACTCCCATGCCTAGTCCTTGACTTCCCATCTTGTGCAGGAAGTGGCTGAAGTGGCCTTCCATCTTGTCTTTAATGGATACAGACTCAAGTCTGGGCCTTAAGTCATCCTTGCCTGCCACTGTAACCCGCACCCTTAGGTTTGCAAGCACCTCAGAGAATGTCTATCTCCTTCCCTGTGTGTAGAAATGAGGACTCCACATTCTACATTCCAGGGCTTATGATGGCACATCCAGGGGTGAAAACTGATTCCCTGAAAGAATTAATACTTATTCACTGATCCAACTGCACATCACTTTACTCCAGTCATTGTCTGCTGTCTCTCAGATTTCTTTATCTGTGAATACATTTCTTCATCTCTATTCACCGATTAAAATGAACTTGACCCCTCAAGTCTAGTATAAACTTCTTTATGCCCAAGTCAACACTATAAGCAGCCTTATTTCAGTACCTATGGCACAAACGTCTTCTCTTCTCTGATTATTGAGCTGAGTACCTTGACTGTGGCACTAGCTATAGGCTTAGCCAACATGAGCACCCCAGTCTCAAAAAGGCTAATTGGATGTCTGACCTTGAAGAGATTCCCTAGTGTCTGAGACCCAAATCCTCCAACCACAAAAGAAAGTTAATACCATAACATTAGTCAGAGTCAGCAAGATAAAAGAGAGGCACAAATAGTTAATGCCCCCTGTCCCCTGAGCTCTCCTGCCCATTCTCCCCACAGATTGTCCTTCTCACTTTCCAATCCAGTGAGTTAGCAAGAAACCTCTGTTTACTTCCCCAAACACCACCAATGTGACTATCTTTCAATACCTTCCTTACCCTCTGGTTCCACCCAGTCATTCCCCAGTGGGTTCTGGTGTATTCCACATTCTTGCTCCACTACTGATAATTTAATTTTAATATATAAATCAATTATATCCCTCTCTTCCCCAAAACCCTCATAATATCTTCAATCACAGCATAAGCAAAATTTAAACTCCATTGCTGTGGACAAAATCCCACATGGTCCAGCCCAAGCTGATACCGCTAACATCATTCCCTACTAACAGGCCTGCTCAGTCTGTTCTGATCACTGGACTTCTATTGCTGTCTCTGTAATTCCCAGGAACATTCCAGCCTTGGGGCCACTTCGCTCTTTGCTCTGCCTCCTTTATCTTATTTACTAGGCTCTCCTCAGTTTCATGGGGCACTCCCAAAATGTCTACCCGAGACAGACAGTCCTTCCCTAGGACAAGCAAGCTGCACTCTGTCTTCACAGCCCTTCCTGTCCTTAACTGTCCTTCATAGCATTTTCTTCCAAGTATAATTTTATGATTTATAAATTTGATTGTTTGTTGCTTTCTCACTGCATTCATCTAAACAAGCACCCTAAGAATAATGAATGTATTGTTTGAACAGTGTTAATATCAGATTGGATCGTAGTATTGTGGTACACAATAAATATTAATAAGTAAAAAACTATAGCTAAATGTCTGCTAACAATAAATAAATACAGCCTAACAGTACTCACAGCTTTTTTGCTGCCAAATCTGTTCTTTTCTTATTGCCTCTGTCCATAAGTCCACTGGATCAGAGGCCCTGCATCTTATTCAGCCAAGCGTCCTCTGTAGTTTAAGGCGCATCAGATAATTAGTAAAAAAGCAAAGGAACAGCATCCACTGGTTTCATGTTTTGTGTCACTTGAGTCTCACAATCAATGGAAGAGTCAGAGAACTTATTAGTTCTTTATAATAGCGGAAAAGTAGGAAAGATTACCCCATAGCCATGTATAGTCTATGAACAAGAGAACAGAGAAGGTCAGACAAGGTTCGAGATGTAGGTTGCAACAAGATGGGGAACGGCTTTGGATACACGCTTACAAATTTGGACGTTATTGTGAGTCAGATTTCTAATGACTCAAGTCATTCCTTGTGTAAATTATCAATATAATAATCATATTAATTTTCTTACATCATGCAACAGTTCTGAGTTTAAGCTTTGCATTTAAGACATTCAAATAATCCATTCAACTGAAGAATTGGCCAGTCTCTCCTCTACGGAGCTTTCAGTGATTTCCATCCGTGCTAGGTCTCAAAAATTAAATCACTTCAGAATATCCTCTTTTGCAAACATCTAATAATTCATATATACATGTATGCACTTGCTGATTATTCATATTTATTGAAGATCTATCATATATCTGAAATTGAGTTGAAAGTCAGATATTATTTTTCAGAATGGATCTTTATAAATATGTGTATGTATGCATATTTCAATGTGTATTTGAATATTTTAGAGAAATTACAATTTTTATTCATTATTAATAACCATCATACAAGTGGCATTTTATATATTATGAAGCTTTTATAAAGGGATTGAGTCATTCCTTGTGTAAACGCCACATGGAATGCATATCATATACTTAGTAGTTGGGACAGAGATAACTGCAAAGTCCTGACCTTTATAAGCAGTGTCAGCGTGGGGAGAGTGGGAGATGTACAAAGGGTGGATATCAGCACACATTGCTCCTTACGCAGGCTGCAGAAATGCCATATACGCCATCTGCAGCACAGACAGGGGGCAACTGAGGGTCTTTGCTCTAACAGGACACCAAAGACGGCATTGTTTGTAAATGAAACAGCAGAATATGAACATAATTTAGAAATTCCCAAACCTATTCTTTTCTTTCTTTCTTTCTTTCTTTCTTTCTTTCTTTCTTTCTTTCTTCTTTCTTTCTTTCTTTCTTTCTTCTTTCTTTCTTTCTTTCTTTCTTCTTTCTTTCTTTCTTTCTTTCTTCTTTCTTTCTTTCTTTCTTTCTTCTTTCTTTCTTTCTTTCTTTCTTCTTTCTTTCTTTCTTTCTTTCTTCTTTCTTTCTTTCTTTCTTTCTTCTTTCTTTCTTTCTTTCTTTCTTCTTTCTTTCTTTCTTTCTTTCTTCTTTCTTTCTTTCTTTCTTTCTTCTTTCTTTCTTTCTTTCTTTCTTCTTTCTTTCTTTCTTTCTTTCTTCTTTCTTTCTTTCTTTCTTTCTTTCTTTCTTTCTTTCTTTCTGCCCCCTTTTTGTCTATTCTATTTCTTAACAATTGAATCCCAAAGCAACCAGGCTGTAAAGAGTAAGATTACCATCATTGATACCTGGTTGGGGATAGCCATGGTGGTTCACAGTATGATTATGTGTCAATCAATGATTTATCTCAGTTCTGTGGTATCCGAAGCCTCAGCAGAAAATAATCAAATTCTAGAGACTGTATCTGGGTAACAGGAGAAGTTTTCCAACCACACCAAGAGGAAGCCATATTGCCATTTATGATTTGTCTTTGGAAGACTGAATGTGTAGCTCAGTCTTCCATAGTCACAAGCTCTCTTGTGTCAGGAGAGAGCACAGATACCACCTCTCCATGGGGGTCAACAACACCCTGTAAGCACTGCCTACAGACGGGAAGGTCTTAACTTTTCCATAGTTGAAGGTCTTTATGGTTCCATAGTGAAGATCTTCACTGTTCCATATTGGAAGTTCTTCATGGCTCCAGAATGGAAGATCTTCATGGTTCCATAGTGGAAGATCTTCATGACTCCATAGTGGAAGGTCTCCATGGTTCCATAGTGGAAGGTCTCCATGGTTCCATAGTGGAAGGTCTTCATGGTTCCGTAGCAGAAGAGCTTTATTGTTCCATAGTGGAAGGTCTTCATGGTTCCCTACTAGAAGATCTTCATGGTTCCACAGTGGAAGAACTTCATGATTCAATAGTGGAAGGTCTTCATGATTCCATAGTAGAAGGTCTTCATGGTTCCATAGTGGAAGGTCTTCATGGTTCCATAGCAGAAGAGCTTTATTGTTCCATAGTGGAAGGTCTTCATGGTTCCATAGTGGAAGGTCTTCATGGTTCCATAGTGGAAGGTCTTCATGGTTCCATAGTGGAAGAACTTCATGATTCCATAGTGGAAGGCCTTCATGGTTCCAGTAGAGAACATATTGTCAGAGATGCAATGATATTAAGACAGAATCACATTTCAGATATTCTCCCTAAAAATGCTCAATGGAAGAATGATGAAGCAATTGTAGACAAACTCCAAGAAAAAGAAGAAACTGTCCTTTAATGTTCATAATGTTAAGAGCATAAACCTCTAAGAGAGATTACTGAATGATTTCATTAAGAATGAGATTAAGGAGATGTGGCACCTGAGGGAAAGTACGCCTCTTCATTCAATCTCTTCACTATGCAGGAAATTCTTAGGGCACTTGGAAACCCTTAATGGAGACTGAGAACAGACACTCATGTTGTGCCAGGATTATTTCCTTGTTTTGATGATGTTCCTATGATTATGTAGAAGAGTATTCTTTGGGGGGAAACAAGTATTTCAGTATTCAGAAGATATGGAGCATTCAGTCAATATAATTCACAGAGATCATTCAGACTTGAAATCTTTAAGCAAGTTCTGGACGATGTGATAAAAATAAGTCTTTTTGTAAATAAACCAAGCAATAACTGAATATCCAAGGTCATATTATCAAAAGAAAGAAGGCAGCTGAGGCTATCCCTCTTCAAACCAGTTGGAACTGTACCAAATCTCCATTCCCTTAAAATATACAAAGACAAAGCAAAGAAAGAAATGAAGCCA
This sequence comes from Nannospalax galili, assembly GCF_000622305.1. Classification (NCBI taxonomy): domain Eukaryota; kingdom Metazoa; phylum Chordata; class Mammalia; order Rodentia; family Spalacidae; genus Nannospalax; species Nannospalax galili. The sequence continues at coordinate 8,791,991 of NW_008331789.1, forward strand.
AAACTTCATTGTGAAGTTTTCTACAAGATTCTTTTTTTTTTCAACCTGGGAGGGGTGGTAGCTCTTTTGTGCTCCTACAAGAAAGAAAAAAAAAACTCGTCTCCTAAACTATTTATGTGTTGTATTGAGTAGAATCATGGGCAGGCAGAAAAAGATAACCAATCCAGTGTGTGTCATAACACTGTCTTACTCAAAGAACACACAATTGGGAGCCTCCATCAATCTCTCTTTGTCATGCTCAGCCTCCGAGCTCTGCTATTCAAAACTATACTTAGCCTTTCTTCACTCTTGAGAGCCACTTTGTACTGTGGACAAATCTTGTTCCTAATTGCTCATTAAATTGTGTGCTCATTAAATTACTTGTACAAAGCGACAAAATCTGCTAGTCAACCTTTCAAAGTGAAGGAAAATGTATAAAGAATTAAAGACAGTTTGAAAACAGTAACAAGAATGATCCCAAAGCCTCCATTGTAACTCATTCTTTTAAGTGCTTGTTCTTGGATGAGTATGTGTGCAGTAACCGAGTGAGAAGTTGCATACTATTGCTACCATTTCTTGCAACATCATAAGCCATTACCCATACGGTATAAGGTTGTTAGCACTGTCACTTTTGGAACATAATGACCTCTCTTTTCACTGCAGACCAGGTTTCTCAGACTTCTCTCCCCACATAATCTTAGTGTAATTCAAACCTTACCCTTTCAAATGATCCTCAATTTCCCTGACATGAGCTTCTGTGTTTTAAACACTGATCAGTTTGATTTTGCTTCCTCTAGTTGACACTTGCTAGAAAATACCAGTATTTGCAGATCATGTCTCTCCATAGAGTGCCCTGTTGGCCAAGCTGGTAGCCCCTAGCCACATGTGGCAATGGAAATTTTACTCTTAGTTATAATACCTTTGCTTTCATTGGCATATAAAAATCTGTGCATATTTGTAGTCTAAATTTAAATTTCATTTAATGTTTAGATCCTCAGTCTCACCACATTGCTGTTTCTCTGTACTCACATATACATGGTAGCTACAGTGGACAAACACACAAAGAAAAACTTCCATCTTTATTTATTTTTCCTTTTCTCTTTTTACGTGGCAAGTAACAATTGTATAATTTATGGAATACAGTGGAATACCTTGATACATATTTTCATCATGGACTGAGTAAATCATGTCAGATAAAGTATCCATCACTCCTCTATATGCTACTTTTTGAGAGTGAGTTGATTTAATGTCTGTCATCTCCTTAAGAAATAAAACTACTCTATTTTGTAAGTGTCTTAAATGAAGGCACATCTTAGAAATCAGTCTAGAAATTCCAGGTGGAGGTAGAGGTATATGTGAAATGGAATCCTCATTCAGAGCAAACTGATACACTATTTTTAGAATATTCTGGTAATAGTTGTCAATTAGAAATTATGCAAATTTTTTCAATAGTCATTGACTTTGCCTGTCAGCTTGACTAGGCTGAAGATACTCTGATAGTTGGTTAAAGATTATCTCTACTATGTCTGTAAGAAAGTTTTCAGACGAGATTAGCATTTGAATCAATAAGCTAAGTAAAGATTTTCCTCCCCAGTCTGAGTGAGCATTATCCAACCCACGAAGGCTGAATAAAAGAAAATTTTGACCTTTCATCTTGAGCTTGAAAATCCAACTTTTCCTGCCTTCAGACATTAATATTGTTGGTTTAAGGGGCTTCAGATTCAAACAGGGATTTGCAACATTGGCACCTGATTCCTAGGCCTTTACATTTGTACTGGGAATTGCATTACTGTTTATTATTAGGCATTCATTCTTGGACTGGAGCTATGCCACACAGGCTTCTTTCTTCTGTGTTCATCTGATGTAGCTTGGGCATGTCAGTCTGCATGTTGACATGAGATGGTCTCTGTGACTAATCTCTTTCTATATACTCGTATGCTGTGGTTTCAGTGTGAAATATATCCATAGGCTCATGTGTTTGAACAATGATCCCTACCTGGGGGAGTTGTTTGGAAGGCTGTGGAACCTTTAAGTCTCAGAGCTACTCTGGAAATAAGTGAATCACTGGAGACGGACCTTGAGATTTGTATCAAGTGCTTGCTCCCTTTCCACTCTGTTTCCTGTCTACAATGCAACATAATAAGCTGTCTAATCCTCTTGCTGCTAGGCCTGTCAGGATGTGTGTTCCCCAAACTGTGAGCCAAAATAAACCCTTCCTCTGCCTAAGTTGCTTCTTCCCTAAATTTTATCAGAGCAACAAGAAAAATACCACCTGTGTGTGTGTGTATGTGTGTGTATGTGTGTATGTGTATGTGTGTGTATGTGTGTATGTGTAACCAAAAGCATGGCATCAGACCTTGTCTCATTCACATGGCTAACTCTCTTCATTGTATGCACATTTTGAGGAGACAGACAGTCCATTTAAGTTCATTGAGTGGAGCAGAAAGGGATGCAAGAAATTAAATGTGAAACTTGATTTAGTCATGGAAAAGGTAAAATATCTTCTACCTCTCAGAAAGACAGTGTAGATGTGAGAGAAAAAAAAATTAACTTCTTACCTAAGTGGCTGTGTATACCACAAAGGAACAATATGTCAGTGCATTATTTAATATGTATACTTTTTTATGTGTGTATGTATATGTGTGTGTATGTGGGTATGTGTGTGTATGTATATGTGTGTGTATGTGTGTGTATGTGTATGTGTGTATGTGTGTGTATGTATATGTGTGTATGTGTGTATGTATATGTGTGTGTATGTGGGTATGTATGTGTATGTATATGTGTGTGTATGTGTGTGTATGTATATGTGTGTATGTGTGTATGTATATGTGTGTGTATGTGTGTGTATGTGTATGTATATGTGTGTGTGTGTGTGCGTGTGTACGCGCGTGCAGGTGTCTGCATGTCTATTGGTTCTGCTCCTCTGGAGAATTCTAATACCCTTACTAATTTCTTTTTCTAGTTCCAGTATGCACTCTTGAAAGGACTTACGCTCATATGCATGAAATGACAAATACAAATAACCTCACCAAAGTTTGCTTCTAAAAGAAAAAATTAGGAATAAAATCTGAGTCATTAAATTATTATGAACAAAATCCATCAATGGAGCATGAATAATGAAATAAGAGGCAGAAAGTCACATGAGGGAATACTCTGCATGCTTAAAATAAATGATGTAATTATTGCAGGCATCAGTATAGAAAGACATAAAAATATATAATATTGGGCAGAAACACTAAAATGTTGCCTATAATATGGTATAAGGGACATCAAAGTACACACGACCATACCTGCCATATATATATATGTGTATGTATATATATATATATATGTGTGTATGTATTCAATGTTACAACAATTAAAACTATGGACCTCAAAGCACATACAATTCATGGAACTGGTATCTCTGGTAGAGATGACACAGAGGGTACTGGGCCTAAGGAGATAAATTATGGAATGTAAACAACGTCTAATAAAACGACACACTGTATTACATATATATTTTCACAGCGTTTGGCAGATATGGCCAAGAGCTATTATTTGTTAATGAGGGAGTGAGTAATTGAGTATCTTTTAGGTTATTCCCTAAATTACCTGCTTGGTTCTGCCCTTCCTAATCCAGAAAGCCTTGTAAATTTCTAATCTGAAAGTAGTGGAATGCCCATTTTTTCCCACTTGTTAACAACATCACGATCGTGCAATGGAATGGATACTTCAAGTTGCTAGAAAATGTTAAGGAAAAGATAACAGATCTCAAGTGTGAAGGTCTCCTGGGATATCGCCATCATGAAAATGCAAGTGTTCCGTCTCAGAATAAGACCTGCCTCCTCAGAAAGTCTGGAAGTCTACTTAGTTTTCTGTGACTTAGATTCATGATTCCATTTGAAAAACACTGTTTTAGGGAAGAGGTGGGAAGGCTTTGACTTCTAAGGTTAGATAGATAAGAGCTTCACCGTAGTAGGCTAAAACTCAATAGCCCACAAATTCTTTAGTAGAGAGAGTGAGCAGGAGACCATCTTGTGTGAACTCATGGTTTTAATGAACAGTGCACATGCCCTCTGAAAACCAGACTCAGTCACATTTGGAAGCAAACTGTGTTAGTATTTCTTCCTTTGGGGTCAACTACGTAGGGCTCAGAGGGGAGGAAACACCTTTGCTTCTTCCTTAAGAACTCTTTCATTGAAAAGCTTTTGTTTGGATCTTGAATAATGTGTTTGGTTCTCCAAACCCATGATTTCTGTATCTACAGATTCAACTAACTGTAGATTGAAAGTGTCTGATACACTTTGAATCTTTATTGACTATATAAAACTAATATTCTCTAAATAATAGAACACGTTGATAACTATTTACATAATATTCATATTGTATTATATTAGGTTTTGCAGTTAGTGTAGAGGTGATTTAACATATACAAAAGGATGCACATAGGATATACTCAAATACCATGCCATTTTATATAAGGGGCTAGAACACAGATCGGGGTATCCATGGTAAGTCTTGGTTACATTGCCATTGCATACTGAGAGGCAGCTACTCAAACAGTGCTACAAAATGACTTACAGAAAGACAGTGGTGACACCACTGGAAATCTTACTCATCATAGAGTGAGAATCTTAGATTGTACTGAGAACTGTGATCCTAGAAAACAGCAAAGGTTAGGACATAATCTGTGCTATTGTGTGCAAAGAAAGGCTTTGTTGTAAGCAATCACCTCCTCCCTGCAAATGTTGTATAAAAGACCTTGTCTATTCATGACATTAAATACAGACTCTCTAATTTCCATTTTGCCTCATAAAGGACTATCTGGAATATGGTACAAGGTACAGTTAGGATTTATGACTGCCACTCTCACTCTTCTCCTATAAACCTTCAGTAACATGGGGTGCTGGAATCTGAACAGATTCTTATTCTAATTTTCCTACAATTCAAGAACATTCTTGAATTTTTATGAATATTTGCTTTCATAATTAGACTTTTCTCTGGGGAAAAAGGTCAGAGCTTTCATCAATCTCAGATAAGGTTCAGAAGCCTTATAAAGAGCAGGAAACTTCCAGAATGTGAGCTAAGATCCTGGCAGTCTCATATCCCTGAAAAGGAACAACTTGAGTGCTAAATTATTTTTAATCTCTTGACTTATCCAAACAACACACAGTGAATGAAGAGATATTCAATCAGGAAAATCTACTAAATTTTGGAAAAGAAAACTAAGATTTTTATGGCATACAAAAAAATGATGACGATCAGAATAACAATAAAACATTATTACTGAGAGTTAATAAAATGTATGACAGCCACTTAAAAGTCTAGATCATCAGTCAATTAGTAACTTAGAGGAAAGAAGCAAAAATTCCTTGAGAGACACAAACTGCCAAAATTACTAAAAAAGAAAGAGGGTTAGCAAACCACACACAGAGATTAAATCAGTAATTTGACAAATTTTTCATTGAGGGAGCTATTGGTTCCATTTGAAATCACTTCATTCAAACATTTAAGAGAATTTGAAACCAGTTTGTCACAACAAGGAAGAAAAGGGGGTACTTATAAATTCCTCCTGTGAAATCAATGTCACCTTCATATTGAAATAGACAACTGAAATGAAAACTGAGACACGGACACAAAGATCTCAACAAAATGCTAGGTAACCAATTCAGCAGCATTTTAAAGATAGCTATACCTTGAGATTGGAGAGCTCAGTGGTTAAAAACACTTGCTGCTCTTGGAGAGGGACAAGGGTTAGATTTTCAGCACCTACATAGCAGCTTATCACAGACTGTAACCCCAAAGCCAGGGACCTGTTGCCTCCTTCTGGCCTCTGCAGGCACCACACATCCATGCAGTGCACATACATACATGCAGGTGAACACTCATATACACAAAATAAAAATAAATAAATCTCTAGAAAGAATTTTAAAAACATGAAAATTATACCATGACTAAGTTGGAATTATTCCAGTAATGTAAGTTTGATTTAAGATCTGGAAATCAGCAGATATAATGTGCTATACTAATAAAAGAAAAGACAAGAGCACATGGATATCTCAATAGGTTGAGGAATAAAACTTGAAAAGTTCCTATGGTAAACACAGTGTGTTAGATTTCCTCAACCTGCTGAAAGGCATCTAAAAAACACAATTCACATCATATTTCTTGGTCAAACACTAAATTCTTTACATTTTGGACTGGGACATACCAGGAAAAGCATGCCAGCTTTCCTTGATGCTAGTCAACATTGTACTAGAGTCTACAGCTAGGACAATTAATCAAAAGCATGCAATGTAAGTCAATCAAATGGAAAACTATCTCTATTCACATAATCTTGTATACAGAAATTCCTTTAAAATGAACTAAGAACATAATTTTAAATAATAAGCTAGTTCATCAAAGTTGCTAGACACAGTGTAGAAATGTTAGTCACATACTATACATTAATACGCTCATTCCAAAGATAAATTAAGACAATAATTCAACTCACTGCAATCTAACAATTTCTTTTGGGGCTTGTGGGTGGTTATGTTCCTTCATTAAAGGAGGGGCAAGCAGGGTCAGTGGACCCTCACTGGAGTATCCAGCCAGTCTTCCAAGCCAACTCTATATAATTTGGCCCTAATCATACATAGTCTCCTGGATTTTGGAAGGACTGAAGTATATAATCTGGGGAAGGCTACAAAGAGTAGACTTAATCCATACTGGGTAAAGGCTTTCCAGCGCCCATACACCCAGGTCATTCATACAGCTCACCACCCCCTTGGTCATCTCTGTAAGTAAGCTCAGTAAATACATTGGTTCCCCAAGAAAACTTTAATCAAACATTGGTTTGACACTAGAACATTAAAAGGGGATAAGCATTGCTCAATATCCCCAGGAAAAGAACTCTCACAACAGATGGAACTTTTATTTGTTAATGTTATTATGTATCAAAATTATTAAAAAATAAAATGAGAATGCAAAAGATGTTAAAATGATGTAGGAATGGAGATATTTTCCAAAAATAGAAAAAAAATGAGAAAGCCAAATCAAGTGATACAGGTCTGAGTGGGTTTGCTATGATAGATAAAGAATGAGACAAAAATAATATAGACATAATCCTAAAATTCCTAAGGTCACAGTTTGTCAGCTAGTTTAAGGAACAAAATATATGTCTAGTCAAGGTTTATTGGAGAACGTTTGTTATTTGCCCAAGCTTTATCTACATAGCTAGTGGTAATTAAAAGTACCAGACTGGTGGAACTAACCTTCTTGTATGTTTAACAGCTATACTTTGAGACCTGTACTAATCTGGTCAGAGGGACTTAAAGGATCCCTAAGGAACAGATCCTCAAATGACCTGAAGGGTAAAAATAAATTGATTTATTTGAGCCAACGGTATGGTCTTAAACACCCAAAAGGAAAATATAACCAAAATTAAAGTGATCAGTATATTTCTTTTAAGTGTTCAAGGGATTACACTTCCCAGATATTAGACTTAAGTCCATATAAAATGCTATTTAGACAATTATTTCTCATTGATGATTTTGTTCCTAACCAGAAAGTGCTCCTCAGACATAAGACCTCAAATCTTGGTCTTCAATACTGTAGTGCCCACCTGTAGCTAAGGGAGACAACCAGCTGTTGTTCTAAAATGATGGATAAATTCGTTTTCTCCCCCTATCTGGAAGCCTTTGAGAGGGAACTGACACTGATTCTAGCCACTCCAACAGTTATCAAAGTGCCTAAAAAAAAATCCTGAGTCCATCACTCTCGAGTCTGGCCTTGTCAGGCAAAAGGAAAATGAGGAGGAGCCCAATAGAGGGATGCTTTTGGACGCTCTCGTCAAGAAATTCCAATGGACTCTGTTATGAACATTTGAAATTTGCCCTCTTCTGACTTTTTTCCGGTTCCCTGTCTAAAACTTGTAATGCTAACTACTCTTGCCTTTACTTCTCCTTCACATCCCCTATTCACCAGTCAAGGACCTTCTTTGCTCCCTACAGATAAGTGTTATGCAATTTGGGAGCCTTTTAGATAGACCCACTGAAGGAGTACCCCAATTGCCTCAGTTATGTCTCTGTTCAGTAGGGGAGAAGCCAGAGTGGTCTGTATCCCAATTCCCTATTGGAAATTTGTGTGACCTCGTCAGAGGATGGTGTGATAAGAATAAGAGGTAGGAATTGGCTAGGCAGGGTAAAAAGACCCCAAAGAAAAGTAGCCAGTTTCTTGGCTAAAAATCAAAATGTCTTTGGGCCTCTTAGCAACATACTCTGTTCCAAAGGCCAAAACTGTCAAAAATATCTGGGAGTTCTTATCTCATACCTAAAAGACTTTAGGGTCACCTCTTCAGAGGGGGTGATGTTAGAGTAGCAAAAAGCCCCACTTAATAAAGAAAGAAAAAAAGAGTACATGCAGTTGTCAGTACAAATAATGGGGATATATGGGAGGTACTGGGGGGGGTGCAGATTTGATCAAAACATTTTATATTCATGTATCAAATTCTCAATAAAGTTTTTTTAAGTTATAAAAATAAATAAATAATAAAAAAATAAAAATAAATAAGCACAAGATTAAGGAGATGTTCAGTCACTTAAATGTTAGCCTTACAAGCAAGATGATCTAAGGATGATCCCCAGAACCCATATTTCAAAACAGCCAGGTGTGGTGGTACAGATTTATAATCCTAGTGCTAAGAAGGCATGAACAAACCAATCCCAGGGGTTCAAGCCAGCCCACTCTACTTGGTGCTTTCCAAGATGGTGTCAGCGACAGACACCATCTCAAGAAAGGAGGAACCTGAGATATGATGAAACGCGATACCAAAGGTTGTTCTCTGGCCTCCACACTTCTTGTTCGGTCATATATGAACCACCCCCAAGCCCATACCCATACACAAGCACACACACACACACACACACACACACACACATACACACACTAAAAATTACATAAATACATAGCATTACAAAACACCATTAAAAGGGAGATTAGAGACAAATAGAAGGCATCCCCTTGACATGGGATAAAGGACTTACTGTGATTGATGTACATATTCAGTGTAGTTCTAGTAAAAATCCCACATAACTATTTGTCCATGAATTGAAAATTCAAATGAAATGAGATTCAGAGTCAAGAAATAAATCCCTATATTTATGTTCAATTGATTTTTATAAAGGTTGCCACAAAATGCAGAATGTTTTTTGACATGTGGTCCTAGGGCACAGAAAAGAATGACTTCTGACCTCTACTCACAACGCACAAAAATAATTCAAAATATATCATAGATCTTAGTGGAAAAAAAGGATCATAAAATTAACAGAATGAAGCAAGTTTAAATTAAATCTTTGTGACATTACATGTTGCTCTGATTTTATAGATATAATTCCAATGAGAGAGAGAGAGAGAGAGAGAGAGAGAGAGCGGATACCAACCTCGGACCTCCACACACATACACATACAGGTGCAGGTATACCCACACACATGCAAACATACACACACACACTACACACGTATACGGAGAGAGAGAGAGAGAGAGAGAGAGGGAGAGAGAGAGAGAGAGAAGACAATAGAAGCTTTTGTACAGCAAGCATTATCACCTGGGAATGAAAAGACAGTTTCCAGAAAGAGAGGAAATACTATCCAAAATGTATGTGTGATGATGGACTTTTATATGAAGATATGAAGAATTTCAATAATAAAATGATTATCTCATTAAAAGAAGTTATTCAAATACATTTTTCTCAAAAATATGTTCAAAAAGCTAATAGGGATATTAAAAGATTTTGCTAATTCTAAAAACAGCAAAGAAATACCACTTCACAACTGCTAGCTTTTAACTAAATAAAATAAAATTAAAAAGGGCAGAAGACTGCAATATAGACAAACATAAAGGAGCTGAGCCCCATGAAGAGCTGTTGGTGAAGTAAAATGTGCTAACCACTTGGTCAAACCGCTTGACAGTCCCTTCAACTGTTATAAAGTTGCCCTATGAACAGTCAATTCCCACCCAGATGGGGAGTATGTCTGTCTTAAGGTATATTTATTAAGTAACACTAGATGCTTAGGATTATGAGTCTTGTTTTAAGTGAACTGATTTGTTCAAAAACCACATTTTAATGTATTATTTACTGAAATTTTGTGCATTTCATACAAAACATCTGAATCATCTTTATAATCCGTCCCCAATCTGCACCCCTCTATAAGCTCCCCCACTCGATTTCATACATTCCGTCATACATGTTAAGGCCTATTGAGTCAAGTTAGTGTACCCAGATGCCTCTCAGTGCAAGTTCATCCACGGGGGTTTAGTCAGCTTTTACAGAGTCTCTCCCCTAAAAAAATAACAACTTTCCCTTACCCTGTAATAATCAGCTGCCAATATTTCTTTGGATAAAATTGGGGTCTGCTGTCCATTTCTGCAGTTATTTGCTGGGTTTTTGTCTGATTGGATTTGCATGGGTCTTCGCATGTTAACACCATTGCTGCAACTTCAAGTGAGCAAGTTCCCAGTAGCCTGTAAGGCTCTGTTTCCTTATGGCCATGCATTTTGGTAATGATAATCTGTAGCTATGCTAAAATACAGTGAATGATATGATTTTGTTAATGATATTTCAATAAAACTGCTAAAAATTGTCAATGGCAAAGATAGATCCAAACATGGATAACTTTAATTAAAAACATCAGATAACCAGACCAGCCTCACATGAGCAACAGGTGATTACAGTTTGGTCATTAGACACTATAATTATTGAGACCATAGTTTGGCAAAGTTTTAGCACTCCTGTGCTCCCTCGCTGCTCAAGCTTGGTTTAACCCCAACACGGTTTCCTCCATTAGTGTCTTTAGTAAATGCCTCTGTAAGGTTAGGCCAGAAGAGGCTGTCGGACCTTCTGGAATTGCAATCACAGATGGTTATTAGCCACCATGTGCATGCTATGTACAGAAGCCTGGTCCTCTGCAAGAGCAGACAGTACTCTTAACTGCTGAGCTATCTCTCCAGCCCTCAGACTATCTTTTATAGACATGACAAAAAGAGCTCTCTACTGCTACCCCTCCCACACTGGGTGGAAGCCTGTTGTACAGCATATTTTCTCACATCTGCTAAAAACATGATAGTTACTCATTAGATGGTGAGGCAAAGCCAGACATAGGTGGTCTTAAAGCAGTGATTGAAAATTTGTATTCAGGGGCTGGAGAGATGGGTCAGTGGTTAAGAACACTGATTGTTCTTGCAGAAGACCGGAGTTCAAATCCCAGCACCCACACGGTAGCTAACAACTGTATGTTACTCCAATTCCAGGGGATCCAACAGCCTCTTCTGTCCTCTGCTGGCATTTCATGACATGGGTGTACTTACCTACATGCAGGCAAAACACTCACACACATAAAATAAAAATAATGAATAAAATATTTTTTTAAAAAAATTTGTATTCATTCAACTACAACTAAACAGAAGCTACATCTTTGTCTCATGTACGCAGATGTTTACTAAAATAATCTACTTGTTAACGTTTTAATAATATCGGCCTTCACTTCCAAATTTTTCAGAGTCTCGAAAGTTCGAAGAAACTGTGACCTATATTTCCATATGCTTAATAAGTCAACTGTAAAACTGTGTAACTGCCAATGCCAACTTTCCCCACACTTCACCCTTCCTGTGTATCCACGGGGCACTTGTGCATCCACTCACTGCCTGTCTTTGGCTTGCATTTGACTGGTGGAGTTCTTTATGACCCTTGAATATATGGTATAGCTTTGAACAAAGAAATGGAACCTGGTTTTATTTTATTAAAGTTGCCTTATAACCATGTCTGTCATTAAGATTGCTCAGAGTTCCCACCCATGAGTGATGTAAACGGGTGAGTCATCAGAACAGTGATGCTTGCCATCACCCCTCACCCCAGTTATCAAGACTGGAAGGTGTGCCTTCCAACAACCCTCTGAGTCACTCTTCAGTGAGCCTGTGGTTACCCAATCTCCTAGTAAATAATTTATCTCATTCTTTTCACATTAGTAAATTCACCTAAGGAACTTTTTCTTTCTTATTCTTTTTTTCTTTCTTTTCTTTAACAATCTTTTAGTGTCTTCTGGTTGGAAGTTCAGAAAGTTTTCCAGGGAGGAGGCCACTCTCAAGCTCACTCTTCATTAAGAGACCCCGTCCTTCAGACTGACTTGTTTCCTGCCTGCAGCTGCACCTGCTGTTCTGACACTGTGCGTGTGGAAAGACAAGCAAGGTGGCTTCATTGGGCCCATGGCTCCCAGCACTGTGCATCCTTAACTGACCCTGCCAGTGACTTCACTGCACACCCTGAATCGGGACCCTTCGCCAATATGTGATGCACATCTCCAAACTTTTACTTCTGATTTCATTTGGAGTTCCAAACAGCATTTCACACTCGAAGGCTGAATGGCCTCTGAAGCATGCTTCTGTTTTCTTTCCCACCTCAGTCATGGCAATAATAGCCCAAGCTGTGATGGGAAAAGCTTCCATCAGCTCCTCCAAAAGTGTAGAGTCACTCAGCTCCCATATCACCAGTACAGCAAATGGCACAGCGGTGACAGAGCCTTATGCTGATGTACTGGTTTCTAATTCCCTCACACTGAAACCCAACATCCCGACAGAGCCTCATGGCCACAAATGACCCACATTTTGTCCGCTCTCTAAGGATTCCCACTAATATTTCCTCCTTTCTCCTCTCCACTGATCTGGTGTCCCCTGGACACCGTGGGATGCTCTTTTCTCACACGTCTACATGCTTAGAACGTTCAGCTCTTCTTCAGATGTCATGTTCTGTCTGAGGTTTCCTTGAACATGTCTTTACAGTTACTCCCCCACCATTTCTGATCTTTAGTCATTTATTTCATGGCTTATAGGAGCTCACTATCTTAGTATTTTGTGACAATCGAAAGCCTGAAATGCTTCAAAAATTCAAAATCACTTTTGTGTGACTTTATAAACAGAAATATTTGTTTCGTGGACACTGTTGAAAGTTTTTCCTGTTGCTTTGGGCCTGTGGCAAGGCAGAGCTGAGAAGACAGAGAGAGGAAGAGGAAGGACCAGGGTTGAGCAGTCCCTTCCTTCCATTGGCTTCAGAGCCTTGTACTGGGTACTGTCTCTCAAACTTTCTCCCACCTCCTACCTCAGCTTCCCAAGCTAGGGACCAAATCTTTAATGTGTATTTTAGGGGGACACTTAAGGTTAGAACTGTAGAATTCTGCTGCTGACCCTCAAAGGTTCTTTACCACCTCACTCTGCAAATGTATTCAGTCCATCACCAGAGTCCCAAGCCCTAGATGTTCTAGTGTGGTGCAAAAGTCCACCTACAAAGCTGAGACCCAAGAAAGTGTCTCAGGAAGTCAGAAGTAGAGTTACTTCTTTTCACGATGCAGTGATGAGATACTCTGGGGATAAATACTCCAATTCCAAAAGGGAGGGAGAAAGTGTCTCAGGAAGTCAGAAGTAGAGTTACTTCTTCTTTTCATGATGCAGTGATGAGATACTCTGGGGATAAATACTCCAATTCCAAAAGGGAGGACAAGCAAGATCAATGCCAGACTGAAACCCAGCAGGGCAAAAATGAAATCCTGAAAACCTATGACCAGCATCCTCCCACAGGGGCATGCAGAGACCCACCTCCGAACACTTTGCTGGTTGCAGTCCTGGGACCCCACTTTCAGTGACAATTTTCTGCGTCCACTCTACCAAATATCAGAGACAAACAACTTATAAAGAGAGGTTTGCAAGTCAGATCTTCGTTTGGGAGGTTTTGGTCCAGCACTGGCTGCAGCTGCTGCTTTGGAGGTGGGCTAAATGAGCTCTCAGTGGTGGAGAGGGCACGCAGCAGAATCACTGCTATGAAAGAAGGAGGGTAAAGGCACAGGTTCCCAGAGGCACCTGCAGGGGTATCCCTCCATGACCGGAAGACTTTAGATAGGTTCCACCTTGGGAAGGCTCTGTAACCTCCCTCAGTGCCACCCAGGGAATACAGGTAGAAACGTTTCTCTCCTTTTGGAAACATTTCAGATCCAAACAATGTCATGTCACTATTCAAAAAGCCTCTAATCTTACATTATTTCAAACCTCAGACTGCGATGACATGTGCTCAAGCTTTATCAACATATCTATGTTTAAAAGCCATGAAGCAGTTATGTCTGCTTTATATACCTGTTCATACATTTGCTGTGCGTTTTGCTTACACCTCATGCTCAGGGTCTTTCTTGACCATCAGGACATACAAACTTCACAAGAGCAAATATTGGCATGGATGTCCTTCCTGCTGAACTGTGGCTTCCTGTGGCTGGGCATGGTTACTAGCACTAAGAGGGCTCTCAGAAATGAAATTAGTTACAATCAGCTGTATCCCATTGGTCACAGTCCAACTACACGACCTCAATCTAGCCATAGCTGACTGTTGGAAATACAGAGGGGAGGAGAGAGAGGGGCAGAGCTCCAACCATGTCCACTAGTTCCAGGACTCGGGAGGAAGCAGTATTACTCCCTCCTCTCCAATCTACCAACCCACGCTGTGTGCCACGTGTGACAGGCACCCAGCTTACGGGTCACATCAGTTCCAATTCCTCCTGCAACACAAACTTTTACCTTATATTTTCTCTTTCCCAGGGCATTTCAGGACGAGGCCTCACCCTTCCTACTTTCCCATCAGAGCAGAGGTGGTGCTAGAAGCCCAAACCCAACGAGCCAGATCTCCGGCTACAAAGGAAAGTACCATTTCTTTCTTTAAATAAAGGCAGGTTCGTTCCTTATGAGAAATTTGGCAGCTCCCCAACTACTCCCACAAAAGAACCTCTTTGTAATGCTCCTGTGAACCTTCCACCCTAGAACTTCCTTGAGCTTGAAAACATCTCTCTCTCCTTCCTGGCTTAAAAATAATAGACTTGCCTGAGGCTTATTGAACTTGAAATTTACCTTTGGAGCTGAGTTCAGGCATTAGGAACCCAAGGATCCCAAACATCATAAAATATTCCTATACAAAGACATGAAAGGAGAAGGGAAAGTTCATATTCTCTGGGAGTATTTATAACATTCCAGTAATTAGAGTCTCAAGGGGCAATGACTGCTTATCTAACATTACCCCACAGAGACTAGCAAAGAGCCTGGCACACAGTAGGAGTTCAACACACAATGGTTAGGTAAATGCTGGACTCTGTGTCTGCTAAACCTGTAAGCAGATTCATCTATGAATAATCTCAGGCAGATATCGTCATTCTGTGTTTTACAGATAAGCAGGGATTCCCAAAGCTAGAATAACTGACCGATGTTGCAAAGACAATGAGGAATAGAGCTTATAATGGGACCAGGTCTTTTTCTATGACATCACACTGTCTGGTAAGTCAGAGTGAGCACCTGCCAATTCTCATGAAAGTCTCCTATGATGCAGCTAGCACAGAGAGAGGATGTCAGCCATACTTTGCAGGCATTGCCTCTGAATGGCTTCAACTGCTCGCAGGTGGTAGAGACATAGGACATGCAGAGAAGGGGCTTACAAGACCTCTTTTTTGTCCTTCAGAATAACAGAGGTAGGCCTGGATGCCTCCCACACAGCCATGTGAACATGACTGTCATAGATCTGTGTGTGCTTACCTGTAAATGCTGATCACAGTGATCAGCACTTAATGCAGACCAGCTATTGTGACTTCAGCTTTTTATCCACATAGCTATAATGTCTGTCCACAGCCTCATACAGCCACCTCTATTTTTCAGCTGTTAAGTGACTGGGTTATGGTCATACCATGGTGTTCAAACAAGAACATCGATGTAGATCTATCTAATGACAGAAGCTGAGATTTTGACCTCAAGACTAGAAATCATCACACATGCAGACAGGAGAGGCTCACATGTAGAGACACTCTTAACCTTGACTCTTTGGATGTTGACTTTGCAGATACTAAGCAAGAAACCCACACATTCTAATCACTCATCTAACTTCTGAAGTAACATGCAGCATAAAGATGACCAGAGGTACTGGGAGAGAAGAGAGAGAAGGACCAGAGTAAGAATCCGACCTCACAAAACAGCCCTAGTCCACCAGGGAACTAGTCCCTACTGTGCATGCCTCCCTGTACAGCTGTCTCCCGTGGTTTGCCCCATTTTCTCCTTCTTCCAATACAAGGAAGACGCAAAGGCATTAACATGCACTGAGCAGCTATCGAAACTTGGTATCTCATTTAAGAGTCTTTGAGAAATATATAGGCTTGCCCTTACTTTGCATAAGAAAGGACTGAGACCCCCTAGAAGCAATTCCACTGAGACCCCTGTCTACTAAGTGTCAGACAAGAATGCAGGCATGTGTGACTCTGGAGCCTGTGCCAGTCCCTTTATGGTTTGTGAATACGGTTACCTTTCTGGCAAAAACGAAACTGACTAAATCAAGTACCAACTGAATTGCAGCCATTTTTTAAAGATTTAGATTTGAAGTTTTGTATCTTATTCTCTCAAAGTCCCCCAAAGCAGTTTCTAGCAGTTTGTATATAGTGAGACCGCAGAGCTGATCTTGGCACAGTCCTCACTTAGTAAGTGTCAGGAATGTGGCACAACCGGAATTCAAAGCCCAAAAGAGTGACTCCAGGACCCAGGCTTTGGCACACTGTAACGTGCTCCAGCCAGAAGCACTGTGTGGTGGGAAGCTGGGTAGTGAAGCCATCTTAGCAGAATCTCCCTGGAGTTACAGAGGATTCCCAGGGTTACCTGCACTCTCCCAGGGCATTGAAGGCTCCATTTCTCTGGAGAAGAAACAATTATGTCCCACAAAACATGCATGTGTTTGTATATGTAAGCAAGCACATGAAGCCCAACTCTGGATAAATGTTGTTCGAACAAGGGTAGGAGAAGGGTCGGACATAACTGACACTCGGAAAGGTCCTACCACTTGCTCCAAGCTGGCTTCTGCTACAATCAGGTTCCTGTGTCCATAAGAATTGTTAGTTGGAACAGGTCAGGAGTTACTCTGGGAGGCTTTTTGTCATTTAGATGACCTGTTGGCTCTCTAATTTTGCTTGTGTGTTATATGCTCAGTCCTTCAGATGATGAATAAGCAAAATCCTTCATTCTTGATATTAACTGGTATTATGGAGGCTCCATTTTAGCCATGACAGCAATTTAACAACCACCGTGAATAGATTATCGAGGACCACCCTAGAGAAGACTCCAAGAACGTCCCCAAGAACAGAATCTGATGAGGGGTCAGCTCTTAGATGTGCCAAACAGACAACATGTCGTTGGTAGATTCGTTTAAGTCGGTCAAAGTCAGTACAGAGGAAGAGCGGGGAAAACATGATGGTTGCAAACAGTGTCCAAGAAGAAACAATGCAAAGCCAGGGAGAACTGAGCCTGGGTTATCAGGAAGACCATGGTTCTAAGAGATCATCAGAGCAGAGCAAATCGGACAGGGAGGTGGGAACATGCAGAATGGTGACTGCTGAACGTTGGGATTCCTTTGGAAACCTCAGACAGTGGCAGAACTCAGACTGCGCAGCTGATGTGCTGAACAGCATGAGGACCTGCAGGCCCTGCACAGTTTGTCTTGGTTTAGGGAGACCTGGGACCGTCAGTAATTTAGCATGATTCTGGTGGAACAGAAGTCATTCTGGCAAATTCTCTCCAAAGTTACAAGCCTGCAAAGAAAGACAGAGATGGGAACAGTCTAAGGGAGGAAAAATTCACTGAGAAGGAAGATAATTGAATTGAGCAGCTCTGTGCAGCCAAAAGTCCTCCCCCTGTGAATCCAGCAAGGAGAGGAACTTATTTTGTACATGATGACTCACAGTCATGGAAAGATAAGATTGCTCAGTAGCCTCAGTCACTGGCACTCTGACATGAGCAACCCTTTCTTCAAGTTATAGACTCCAGGTTACTAATTAGCAAAATAAGGCAAAGCTCTCCAACTCCACGACTGAATCAGTGGCTTCCTGATAAGAAACACTTTTTTTTTTTTTTTTTTTTTTTTTTCCATTTCACTCTGCTTACCTCATTGGCATAAAGGAGCTTAGTGGTGACAAGCAACTGGCCCTGAAGTAAAACCATCAGGCGATAAATCATCATGCAGGCATTTGCTAGCGCTACGATGAGAAGAAGGTGACTGTTCTGAGGCCAGCTTTTCTCTTTTGTTAAACAAGGGAATAAATATCTCATTCAGACTCCCGTGTTGTGTCCAAATTAAGATATATGACATGATACGTGTAAAGTACTTAACCATGTCGTTTGACACATTAAGCTTTGAATCACTGATAAAAGGTTCTCCTAAGGCCAGCTTTGAAAATGTCACCAAAGGTGCTTTGAACCATTGATGAAGATGATGGCAGGCTTATTTGTTTCCCCAGATGACTCAGTGGAGCAGAATTGCATTCAACCACAGGAAAAAGAGTGACAGAGCCTTAAAGAGCTTCTGTGTCTGGAGTTATTTAGTATTTAAGGCATTTCATTTTTATAGAAACTCAATCAGCTCTGGTTTTTGTGAATTTCAGTCTCTGTAGGGCAATTCAAAGGCTAAAACTCACAAAATAAGGCAACTTTGTCTCTCTCAAAAGATGAGAATCATTTAAATTAGAATGCCTGTAGAGATGAGACTTTGTTTCTTAGAGCCATAAAAGGCTCATTTAGTATCACTGTACACCACAAGACACTTCAAATCAGCACACGTATCAATCACTCTTTCTAGTCCCCTTCATTTTGAAAAACATATAAAGATTGGGACATAGCTCAGGGGTAGAGTACTTGCCTAGCATGCTCAAGGCCCTGGGTTTGATTTCCAGCACAGCAATCAAACAAAATAATAAATAAATAAATAAATAAAATAAAAATCTGTCAAGTTTTCAAATCAATCCCATGAAGACATTTTTGAAATTTTACAAATAATTTGAGCCAACATGAAGTAAAACAAACTATGTCATGAGGGAGTTAAGTGATGCAGAATTTGACCTTTGACATCAGGGAAAGGGTAAAATTCTGCTGCGGGATTTTGAGCTTCTTAGTGAACAGGATAAAAATATTACAGGATTTATTCTACAATTATCATTTCCAGGGACAAAAGAGATATTCACATTGAAGTTGTTATTTTTCCAAAAGCAATTTTATACTTGGGGATTTCTGTGGGAGAAGGATAGCAAAGCATCACACAGAGGTGTGGCCACCCGAGCACTGTTAGTGGATTTAAGGACAGAGAGCTGCTGTCTGATGAGTTTTGGCATGTATGAACATGCACATAAAACTGAAGTGATGAGACTTGGACATCTATTTTTATGATATTTCTGGTCATCAGGTGCCCTTATAAAAGTTAATATACATCATTATAAGTAAAGTTTCATCTTGAGAAAAACAAGACTAGAAATATAAACTGAACTTACAAGGGAGAACAGCATCAGGAACAAAAGCAACAAAACCCAGTCTTCACTGCAGAGAAACCACAGGCAGTTGAGTACCACAAGCAAATGCTTCTCTGCCTGTCACTCTGCTCAGGTCTCTATTTCCTTAGTGACATCGGATTCACAGAAGGTTCAGGAAAAATCTGAAAATTCAACTTAAACACCCGTCAGTGGAAGACAGTGGATGAACTTGATCTCTATGCATCAACACAGACCTTTAGGAAACTCCATATTGAAATAAATCAAGCTGCTTATAGAAATAAATATCAAATGATAATTGCATTAGATAGTTTAAAATTCGACACATTGTTTGTGAATTAAAGCTTTACTGCTCGGGTAAATTACAAAGCAGGCTTATCCAGAGAGCTGTCCCTTGGGAAGGGGGAGTGATACCACAGGAGATGGAACACCGGACCTCAACTCTACAGTAATGCACTTTTATTAACCAAAATGTGTGAAGCAAGCATGACATGTTCATATTTGTTCACTGTAAATGACAGGGGCACAGATGGCTATTTAATGATTCTCTTTTGTATGTATCAATTTTTGACTTTTCAAAGAATCAAAACATAAT
>NW_008331789.1:8812308-8813605 GCF_000622305.1 Nannospalax galili
ACCTACAGTGACTGCTATAGAACGTGGCACTTTCTGAAAGGTCGTTCTTGTAAATATAAAACGTGAGTAAGAAGGAGTGTTCCAACATGTTGGTTAGGTACTTGGAAGACCCATAAAAATTCCTTAAAGTAACAATTCCTAATAACTCTCAGATTCCTGTGATTCTGACCAAGTTATGTTGTCAGGGTGAACGGACATGTTGAAAGCAAAAGTCTTAGGTTACTAAAAATGTTTTCCTTTTTTAAATAATGAAATATCTTCTCTGACATTTTCATACCATTAACATTTTTTAAGACAACTGGTCTACAAGACAGGGATTTCTAATTTGATCATACAAGTTGCATACTAATCAATACTAGGGACATTTCTGAAAAGATCAGCTCCTCCTGGAAAGAGCCTCTGGTTTGCTTATCGGACTTTAATTCATTCTTCAAAGCTCATATGATCACCTCCCGAAATCCTCTTTTCTCCTGCTCTGCCCCAGGTTCTGTTAGAGCACCCATAACATTCTACACTACCTCTTTCTGCAAGTTCATCTGATGACCCATGCTTCCTGTCATCAATGAAAATGTGAATGGAAACATTTTCAGTTGCTTTTGAACATTAGCGCATTCTCTCAAAGTCACCAGTTACATTACACAGATATTAATTGATGACATCATCTTTCAACTTTAAGTAGAGTTAAAAGATTTCTAAATTTCATAATGAGTTGAATGGATACAGATACAGAGAACTTTGCTTATTGACACTCCTGAGAGAACAGCCCACAAGTGGGCTAGAGATATGGCTCAGCAGTTAGGAACACTGGCTTTTCTTACAGAAGACCATGCTTCGAATCCCAGCAGTCACATGGCAGCTAACAACTGTCCATAATTCAAGTTCCAGGGGATCTGACGGCCTTGTATGTCCTCCGTGGGCATTGCATGACATTGGTGAACTTACATACATGTGGGCAATACACTTAAGCACATAAATTAAATTCAATTAAACTAAATTTAACAAAACAACCCATAACCTCAGGCTTCCTGTGATCATGGCTGATGTGATTAGCTGACTGACAAACAACTCATGCTTAAGTTGACCTCTGGTCTAGGCACAAAACAGACACTAATTAGCATTTCCCTGTGGCTCCTTACCATTTACTAGACTAAGCTGTTTCTTCTTCATCTTCTGATTTGTTCTTCAAAACAGTCCAATGGTAATAAAAACTGAAATCATCCCTTTACCACTATAGGAAAATAAAAGTTCTAGGAATTTAGTCACTTGCTTAAGTTCACAAATTTAATAAGTATCAGAG
>NW_008331789.1:8814309-8991238 GCF_000622305.1 Nannospalax galili
TAATCAAGAAAGCTGAAGCTCAGAAAGATTTAGTTACTTGCTGAAAGTCAAAATTTAAAACTTAGGTCTGAGTTTGAAAACTACTTTTGTGGCTACACACAATGCTGCAAGGAGAACCTGAGAGAGGAGAGCCGTGTAGCATCACTGGTTGGAAAAATGCTGTAAGATGGGGAATGGAAGATGGGTAGTTCTGACGCTTTAAATCAAGATAGAAACTAACCAGGGAGGGAGATGACGCACCGTGGTGGGCAATAATGGCTGCTTCTAACAGTCAGCCAGGCACGTGTGACCAAGTAGCCCGTGTAGGTGAAAGCACATGCCCGGGCGTGGGCCTGTGGAAACCTCAGTGCATGGTCCAGCTAATCGTTTCTATCCATAAAAGTACAGATGAAAATATTTGGGAAAAAATGAAGAATGCCTGTGTGCTCTCTAAAAACAATCGCTAAGAACAAATTAACTGAAAGAGGATCTATAGAAAAAAAAAAATCAAAACTCCATGTCAGTTAGAGATTTGGCCTAAGCCCATTTCCCTGAGGTTTTACTCTTTCGCAATGCATCAACTTTGCATTTGCCAAGATCTGAGTCTAGATTAGATAGATGCAAGAATCACTTTTTTCACTGACCTTAGGCTTTTTCTTCTTGCTGAGATTTTTAATTGTAAAGAATTAGAAGAAAAAAAAATTCCTGAGCTAGCTCATGGCCCCCTAACACAATAAAATGCAGTCATTAATAAAACGCCACCATCAACATACACACAGCTCTCTGTAGCTTACAAACTACATTTCTCTTTCTCTGACCGACAGAACACATCTTCTGAGGAGATACTTTAGAGATATTTTCAAATTTTAGAAAGTGTCGCTCTGAGCAACAAATTGTCACTGCCTTAGTTACTGTGCAGCGCTGTGAGAGAAGCTTAAAGGAAGAAATGCTTCTTTTGGCTCCAGGTTTCAGATTTCAGAGCATGGTCCCTTGGCCCTATCATCATGGCAGTGGGAGACTGGAAGAGAATCTTCTTCACCTCACATAGATCGAAAGCAAAGACGAGGGAAGGAAGTGAAGATCAGGTATAATCTTCAAAAACATATCCGCAAGTGGTCTGCTTCCTCCAGTGAGGCCTTGCATCTGGTTTCCAGAATCTCCCAAAACAGCACCACCAACTGAGGCCTAAGCATTCGAAACATGAACCGTGACAGTCACCTATGAAGATTGTTTCACATGCAAAGTAGACTTCTATGCCAGATCTCCTTTCTCCCAGGGCTGCATCTTGAGAACAAGATCACAACTTCTGCCTTCATTTTCTTATTCATTTCCCAGTAAGCACGTCCCCTTTGGACTGTTTTAAATTAGTTGCTGCTCTGGAGTTCCAGGTGTTTTGGTAATATGAAGTTTTCCATCCTCGGGGTGAAGAGGTCTTTCTCTTCCGTCACTGGCCTATAGACCTTGCATAGAAGTTCGTCCTGAAGGCCACCAGGAGTTCTGCCGTTTTGTAAGACAAAGCAATGCAGCTCAAACTTGAGTAATACACCAAAGCCATCTGCAGGAAACAGTCTCGTAGACCCCCAAGTGTTAGGTACATATTGTTATTATAAAACCACTTAAATGTGCATACGTATAAACTCATTATAATCACCTTATGTTAATAGTAGTCTCACCATAAAACCTAAAAATATGTAATCACTAACACAACAGAAAGCCATTATAATCCAAATGATCATCATCAGATTTGCAATGATGGTTAATATTGTTTTGCTGGAACTGAAAGTATTCTTTGAAAATGTGTTGTGGTAATAACAGATAGGACAAAACGTGCCCTTGTACACATGTGTTCTGTCTCTATCACTTTTGGTGTGGAATAATAATTCAGTTTTCCCAACATTTTCTTCTCTTCAACTTATTATCGTGAGTCGTGATGTCATTTGGTTCTTATTTGAAATAAGTGCACAATTTTCATTTGAACTTTGACTTTGGTTCTTTTTCTACATCAAAGTTACACTAGTTAATAGTAACACATAGAAATCCAAGGGAGGAAGTTACTCAGCAGTGGTGAGGTAATCCTTCAAACCATTTAAAATAGACTGAAATTAATTGACAAAGATTGTCTCCAAACTTATCACAAAAGACGTTTTAAAAATAATAATTCTCTGAGAGCACTCAAGAGCAAGAATTGAATAGGAACAAGTCCAACAATGTGACCTGCAGATTCACACAGAGTAAGACATCTTGGTTGGACGAAAAAGACACCATGGGGTTCACATTGCAGTGAATCAGTATGGACTGTGCACAGCAGTCCTGGGATATAGGTACCTTTGTGTGTGTGTGTGTGTGTGTGTGTGTGTGTGTGTGTGTGTGTGTGTGTGTGTGGTAAGGATCAAACCTAGGGTCTTGTGTGTGCTAGATAAGTACTCCATTGCTGAGCGACATTCCTAGCCCCCAAATGGCTCTCTTTATTACCAATTGCCTATTACTTTCTGAGAATTAAGGTGACATGACTCAAGTCACAAAGATGGCACATTGCTAGGAAGTGTGTGGGAATGACTCTTACTAATGGACATAAGCTGGACTAATGACTTTTAATTAACTCCAGTAAAATTATGTGTTCTTGTGTCTTGTGACTTGGGCACCTGATCTCTCTTACCTTGGCAACCTCAGTTGGTACTCTACCCAAAAAGATAATGAATGAGTGAATGAATGAATGAATGAATGTGGAAATGTTTGAGAGTTAATATGAAAGCACTGGAACCAAAAGTATTTTTTGAAAATGTGATATGGTAATAACAGATAGGTCTTATCTGTTATTACCAATATCAAAGTGGTCCCCCATCTCCACTGCAAACACAGAACGTTGGAAAGGATTTGTATAGTCTTGGATGAATGAGGTATTCTAAGTCTAGAGATGAAAAGGCAGATGGTCTCCAGATTAGGGTGGAACCAAACTTGTGCTTCACCATTTGAAGCTGGAGAAAACAGTTTAAACTAAAAATAGTGGGTGTGGCCAAACTCAGAACACAGTTCCAGAGTCAGAGGGCTAGCAAGACAGCTCCATCAGTACAGTTCCAGGAGGCAGATGGTTCTAAGAGTTATCTAAAGGATTGAGGGTCCTCTGAGTTTGGGCCCACTCTTTGAATCTAAGTTTAAAAGTTAGGTTTATGTTTTTTGTTTAATTATAATGTTGACATCATAACACCTCAGAGGTGACCTGGTTTCCTGAGCTGGTTTTCTTGGCTTTTACAGAGCATAGTGTAGTGCAAAGTTTATTCTGTTCTACATATGGGATATTTGGCAAAAACCAATCATCATCATTAGAAACCACTGCTTCCACAGAGGTCTTAACAGTTTGTGTTTATGAGAGGCTGACTAAAACCGTACGGTGTAATAGCTTAAACCAACACATAGTTGTTTTCTTGCAGTTCTAGGTTTTAAAAGGTCAACCCCAGTTTTACAGGGATGAAGCGAAATCTGGTAGGGGGCCTTTATTTCCTCAGAAGCTCTAAGGAAGACATCGTTTTGTTCTAGAAGCCATCAGCATTAACTGGCTAATGGCTTTCTTCCTCTGCCTTCAAAGACAGTGATGTTGAGTCTCTGAGCAATTCTACACAGCACCATCTCCCTCTGACTGTCTGACTTTGCCCTTCCTCCTTCACTTTAAAGGACTCTTGCTATTGTACCCAGGCTGCTAACTCAGCAGAATCTGCCTCTAGTAAGACCAGCCAACTAATAACCTTAGTTCCAGGTACAAACTCCCGCAGTTCCCCTTGCAATATACTATAGCAAGGAGTAAGGACACACACATGCCTTTACACGATTACTATTCTTACTATAATTCTATATGACTCAGAAACTCCACTCTTAAGTATGTGCAAAATAACTGAAAACATATGTCTATAAAATGTGCAAGAATGTTCATGATAGAGGCATTATGCGCAATGTTCAAAAAGGAGAAATAGCCCATTGTCCACTTGCTGATGGTCTACTCACAGAATGCAGTATTATTTGGCCAGAAAATGAGGAATGGAACTTTGGCATATAACATGGAAAATGTTCAAAATATTACTAATGAAAAGGGCCAGACATAAATGAACACTTACTGAATAACTTCAGGAAAATTTTCAGAATTGGAAATTCTGTTCAAAGAAATATAACTATGGGTTGGTTGTCAAAGGACTGAAGGGAGAGAATTCAGGGGTGACTGCTCACGGATATGATGTTTGTTCTAAGATGATGAAAGTATTCTAGAACTAGCGATAACTTACCCACAACTTTGAAAATGTATTAAAAACATTCTGAGCTACTCTAATAAAAGGATGAATTTTATGGTATATGATAGGTATCTCAACAAAAATGTAACAAAAACAAAACTCATAAAGCTTCAGAAGCAGATTTGGAAAGGAAGTCTGAATGGCAATAAAGAGACTGACTTTCTGCATGCTAGGTTGGGGACGGGTTTCCTAGAGCATCTCTTTCACATCCATCTACTACAGATCCCCAGCAAGAACAGAGGATATTGGGCTTTTTCCACTGGATTCAAGGCATGTGCTGCCTCGCCAGTTTTGCTTAATGACTTTTAAATCACCAAATGCCAGTTCAGTAATTCATTCCAGCAGTGTACAATGGCAAGGTTATTTTTTCCCTCCTTTGTTTTTAATTTCTGTTTTGTTTTGTTTGGGGGCTGTTTGTAGGGAAGGAGAACTCATTTAATCGCCCCCCCCCATTATTTTTTGAGCAAGAAGATTATCATCAGGAATTCATGGGTTTTAAGTATTCCATGTCTCAATGAATTATGTTCCTTCCTATTTGATCCTCACAAAGTTGCATCCTTCACTAGTGGGAACACTTTTAGGGTAGATCCTTGGGCCTGCTGGGTAGCTTCCTTGTGTCTGGCACAGTAACAATTCCCTGTCTTGTCTCCAGTGGATCAAAGATGTGTCAACCAAGCAGAACTATTTGGTATGGAAAGTCAGGAGACAACATGACCCACACATCAAGTGAGGTATCTTCCCTTTTGGGGTTTCTTTGGCTCTAAAGAGCTTTTCTTTAACAAGATAAAAATTCAAAACTTTAATCTTATATTTCAAATCAAATGCAGTATTTAAGGATCTATTCAGTCATTTTTATTTGTAATTCTCTTTATGTAAAATCTTGATAACAAAGAGTATACGCTGAGATCATTAGTTATACATTATCTTAAAATATTAAAAGTTTTATACTGACAATGACAGTATCAGTGTTAATAATTAGGTAGATGTTTATTCAATGTAGTTCATCCAAATGCATTATACAATATATTATGTTGATTAACGTTTAGATTTTTTCTTTTACTTTTAACTTCTTATAGGTAATATTTCATTAAATAATCCTAAAATGTTTTATTTGTTATTTTTGTCTTCTTATGTGTATGAGTGTATTGCCTGCATGAGTGCAAGTGCATCTCCATCATGAAATGTCCATGGAGATCAGAAGAAGGCCTCGGAAGCCCTGGAACTGGAGTTACTGATGGGTGTCAGCCACCATGTGGATGCTGGGAACCAAATCCAGGTCCTCTGCAAGAGTAGTCAATGCTCTTAACTGCTGTCAACTCTGCAGTCTTTTCATTAAATAATCTTATGCATAAAACAATTCAAATTCTTCTGCTGCCTGTCTAGGTGAGCTTTGGTATAGTGTTCTGTGACTAGTATTCATATAGCATATAATTTTTTAAATGGAAACATGATTCATAGAAAGTCATTCTTTATATCCTCTAAGAAGTGAAGTCTATTGTAGTCATTTATTGGCCCTTTAAAAGTCTTTTTTGTATACTTACTAGGTTGTAAGTATGATTTTATTTGCTGTGGATGCCCCAACGGAGAAACCACAGCAAAGCAGCCCTGCTCTGGGAAAAACAATGTTCTAGAGAAGAAATAAATAAGAAATAAAATTTTAAAATTAACATATTGAAAGACATAAATTTTTATGAAATGGACAAACGTGATTTTAGAAAAGAAAAACGTGATGGAACGCGGCATTATGTAGAGGGGTTGTATGAGTTCTCACCTTGAAAAACACATCTGACTGCAGACGCGAATATGGTAAGGTATCAGACAATCATCTAGGCAAAGAGGACAATGTGAAGGTTTGGAGACCAGAGCACAACCCTGAGTTCAGAGACAGAGGAAGACCAGTGTGAGGACTGACGTAAAGGGAGGAAGGGGAGACAGGGCAAACGAGGCTGATCAGGGGTGTGCCAGGTCATTTTGAGGAAGGTTTAGATGCAGAAACCTGGTATTAAGACAGAGAAAGCGCAAGATCAACACAGAGGTTACCGCAAGAACCAACTGAGGAACAAATGGTGAGCTGGGCCTGGTTCATAAGTCCAAATGGTGAGAAGGAGTCAAATCTGGATGAACTACTAGTTCATTTTAATGAACTATTAGTGTCTTCCTGATGAAGTTGCAAACGTCACTGGATTGTGTAAAACCAGTAAGTGCTGGGTATAGATAGAAAAGATAAAACCCTTGGGGGCGCCCTGAGTAAACCAACAAAGAGACTGAGATGAAGACGTTCCTGAGCAAGGGAGGAAACTCACGGAAGCACGATGCCTTAGAATCCAACTGAAGAAAGTCTCTCAGAGAGGACAGAGTGAGTGCTTATGAAAATACTGTTGGTAGGTCACGTGAGAACAGATTGGCATGTGGGACTCATTGGTGATACGGCAGGAGAGGCGTGTTGGTGGACTGCATACTCAAAGTTTGTTGAATGAACAATGTGATAGGAGAAATTGAAATTATTAAGTATATGCAAAACTTTTGGGAAGTTTTCCTAGAATGAAAAAACACAGAAAGGTCATAGCTGCAAGGAAGCAGTGGGGTCCAGAGGAAATTTTTTTTCAGGTGTTTAATAGTGTTTTTATATTGAAGTTGTTTCAAAATAAAAACAGAGAATGTTGGTACAGGAGAAAGAAGTGGAAAGTGATGGAGGGATGGAGGATGGACATGGAGGATGGAAGATGGACATGGAGGATGGAGGATGGGCATGGAAGATGGAGGATGGACATGGAGGATGGAGGATGGAGGATGGAGGATGGACATGGAGGATGGAGGATGGGCATGGAAGATGGAGGATGGACATGGAGGATGGAGGATGGAGGATGGAGGATGGACATGGAGGATGGAGGATGGGCATGGAAGATGGAGGATGGACATGGAGGATGGAGGATGGAGGATGGAGGATGGACATGGAGGATGGAGGATGGGCATAGAACTTTAGTCATGGACATGGAGGATGGAAGATGGAGGACGGAGGGACAAGGAGCAGGGAAATGAGGTCTAGTGCTCAAGGGGAGAGTCAGCCACGGAAGTAAGCAAGGATAATTGACATTAAGAAACTAATGGGGGCCTGGAGAGATGACTAAGCAGTTAAGAACACTGGCTGTTCTTACAGAAAGACCTGGGTTCGAATCCTAGGACCCACCTGGTGACTAACAACCATTTATAACTCCAGTTCTGGGGAACTGCCCTCCTCAGGCATTGCATGCATGTGCTACACTTACATGCATGTAGGCAATACACATATACACATGAAATAAAAATAATAAAATTTAAAGAGAAACTAATGGAAATAAAAGTAGAGTTTGAAAATATTACGTGATGACATGACTCAGCAGGTAAAGGTATTTGCCACCAAGCCTGATACCTAAGTTTGATCCCTGGGACTAATGTGACCAAAGGAAAGAACTAGCTCTTACAAGTTGTCTTCTGACCTCCACAGGAATGCCATGGTGTGCAGGTACTGATACCCTCTACACACACAATCACCAAAATAAATAAATAATCAAAGAAAATTTTTAATTTAAATGTGAGTGTAGATGGTGGTTGCAGAATATAAACTTTGAAGGTGTTTGTTCAAATTTATTTTCTCAGTAAAATAATTAATGTTAATTAATATGGTCATGAGGTAAACGTAAGGGATGTGCGGAGATACTGTCTACATGAATACAGAATGGTGATTGCTGTTTGCTCCCACTGTCTCATTGTTACTTTCCAAAGGACAATAAATTCATGAACAAGTTTGTCCCCTTCTAATAGGAAGTGTCCCTATTTGACAGTTTGTTTCAAAGATATCTCACAAGTGATTGTTCCTGATAATATCAAAAGGGTTCATGGCCAGCTAAGGTCAGAAAACCATTCTAAGCTATCGTGAATGACTGCCCACAAAGCAGCATTACATGATACAAGGCTTGGGATTGGTGGGTGGAGAGGAACCTCTGCAACTAATCCTCAGAGTTGGGCTGGAGCAGATCTGTGTGCAGGAGCCATCCACTTCACGCCACACTGGGGCTCTCTCTGCTGCTCCACCTCCTTCTCCCTCATCTGTACTCTTACAGCTTCAGGAAAACCTGAGCAAATCTGGAGGAAGTGTTCAGAGTTTGATTCACGGTCTCTCATCTGAGGTGCAGTGGGATCAGCAGACAAGTCGGTCAGTCCTGATGCTCTGAGTTCACATCAGCTGTGTTATTAGAACAATGTTTGATGTCTACCAGCCTTAGCTGGAGCTCAAGCCCTGTTCAGTCATTTCTTTGTCGTCCTGGAGTTATGTCTTGGACTCTCAGAGTTGAAAGTCTGAATTTCTGTTCATCGCTGAGCATCTGTCTTCTCTTTGTTCTGTGATCTTTGCTGGAGAAGAAAACAACTTGCAAACCTTCCATACCAAATGTCACATACCTGATTCTTGTTATAAGAATTCCATCAATAATAATGTTGATAAGGCTTGGGTAGAAACCAAACGTTCTCAGATAAACCTTGACTAGGCATATATTTTTTTCCTTGACCTAGCTAACTAAACTATGACCTTGGAAAATTTAAGATTCTGTGTATATTATTTTTGTCTCATCCTTTATATATCCTAAAAAACCTACACAGACTTTTATCACTTGCTTAGGTTTTCTCATGTTTTTCTATTTTGGAAAATATTTCCATTCCCATATCCTTTTAACATCTTTTACATTTTCATTTTCTTTTTCAATAATTGAGACATGATCACATTAACAAATAAATTTTCCATCTGTTGTGAGAATTCTTTTCCTGAGGATACTAAGGAATGCTTATTCCCTTCTGAGGTTCTAGTGTGAAACCAGTGTTTGATTAAAGTTTTCCTGGGGAGCCAATGATTTACTGAGCTTACTTACAGAGATGACTGAGGGTACGCACACTGGAAAGTCATTACCCAGCATGGGTCAAGCCTTCTCTTCCTAGCCTTCCCCAGATTATATACTTTAGTCATCCCCAAATCCAGGAGACCATGTGTGATTAGGGCCAAATTCCATACAGTTGGCTGGGAAGAGTGGCTGGATACTCTGGTGAGGGTCCAATGACCCTGCTTGCCCCTCCTTTAATGAAGGAGCACAACCATCAACAAGCCCAAACGTGACAATATTTAGCAAGTCGGCACTGCTGAAATCTCAACATAATAATGTTGAGAAAGTGCATTATGACTTAATCTTCAAGAAAAAAGAAGAGCAGACGTAATGGAATGGAAATTTTTGAGGAAAACTCCATCATGGCTTGAATGGGAACTAGAGAGATGTGGTAGCCTCCTGGATGGGGGCTAGGAGATCTGGATGTGATTGCATGCTCTGAGTGTGTGACCCTAAGGACCATCTGTTTTCTCAGCTTGAAATCAAGCTAGCGACACAAAGTTTTCCATGGAATCCTGTGAGCTTCTGTTAAGAAATTCATACAAGGAAATCTGTGAAATCACATAAATAAATTGTATGTGCCTAAGTCATAGTCATTTGTTTAACTGTGATATCTCCTAGAAAGAAAGAAAGCATGGCAGGGAGGGAGCGAGAAAGGAAAGGAAGATGAAGAGGAGAACACGAGAGGAAGGAGATTGTCGTGTTAAATACCTGTGAAGACATGGGGAGGAGACGGGACAGATCATTTGGAAACTGTTAGTAGGGTTAGCAACATGAGTGATGTCATGGTCATGTTAAAGGGTATACCCTTGAGAGAATGTGAAGGAGAGGACATGTTTCCTCCATGAAGTATTCCCTCTCCAGCTGTATAAATCACATCTAAGCATGAAAATGTGAGGGCCACTTATCTGGATGGTTCCCTGGAATAGCTAACCAGTACTCGTCAAAACTGCCAAAGCCAAGAGGGACAAGGAAGGACAAAAGGGTCTCAAGGTCTAGCAGCGATTAGGAAATAGAAGGAAATGCAGTGTGGTGCCTGGAGTCTACCCTAGAAATGGAAGAACTAGGGATACCTGAATTAAGAATGCGTTCCTTGTTGGTTTGAGTTGGTCAACTGTACCAAGACTGCTGGTTTGAGAGTGTATGGTGGTGTGTTAATAATATGAAGAGTGAAACTGGAAAAAGAATGTAAGAGAACCCAGCACCTCTGCAACTTTCATGTAAACCAAAGATGTCAAATCTAAAAAATTATTTTACAGCTGTTCATGCCCGTTGATCAAACAAGTCCAAACCTGGGCATTCACTCCAAGGAAATTAGCAGGGAATGTTCATAGCAAATTGTCACTAGATTTTAATTTATTAAGAAGAAAAATTTTGGTTTTATGTTCTACAGTCAGGAAATGTGTATTAGCAAACTGTGGAGTAACATTTGATGTAATATTGCCCAGTTACTGACCCTCGACCTATGGGAACAGACCAGGCATAGCCTAAGCCTGAGGGTGGGATGCAATTAACTGCAAGATGAGCTGAACATGGGGGCTTTTAGATTATGGGCACGTATGTCCATAGTGTGGGGATGTGTGAATTACTGCTCACCACAAAATTACACTGAAAGTGGATGTATTTCATTATGTATAAATTATATTTTAGTAAATATTCAGCTATAAAAATTCAAGGAAAAATATCAAAACAACAATGAAAATGGCTAAATGTGTGTGCATGTGTATGTGGGGACTTTTTGATTAGAAAGTATAATAGCCATTAAAGTGCCATCTTTGGCTATGGGAGGGATTGAAGCATGCTGCTCTGACAGGACTGTGGGTGTGATGGAGCTCCCGGGCACCCTAGAGAAGGATAAAGCGCCCACTGTGTGCAATCACAGACTGCTGCAGGCACACTCCAGAAGGCCTCACTTGGCCTCAGTAGTTTCATAGCAGGCACAGCTGCCTTCCAGGGTGTTCCACAGGGAAGAAGTTGAGAGTGCATGCTGGGAAATCAAAAGAATGGGTTCAAATCATGGCTGAATCTCAGTATATAGTATCTAAAGCATGCTAGCTTCCATTTTTATTTTTTTAAATGTTTTTATTGGACTGAGCATGGTGGTGCAGCACACCTTTAATTCCCATACTTGGTAGGCAGAGGTAGGCAAATCTCTGTGAGACCAAGGTCTAGTTCAAGGCCAACTGTGGCTACAGGGAGACCCTGTCTCAAAAAGACTAAAATGAGTATTTTTCTTGGGGAGCTTGAGGTTAAGAGTGCTTACTGCTCTTGCAGAGGCTCTAGGTTCATTTACCAGCACTCAAATAGTGGCTAACAATAGTTGGTAACTTCAGTTCCAGGAGATCTGACCCTCTCTTCTGACCCCCTCCCGGCATTTCATGCATGTGTGCCCTTACATACATGCAGGCAAAACAGTTATAAACAGAGTGGGGGTGGGACAGAATGAGCCTGTCAGGATTGTCAAGGGAACACCATGACTAATGTAGACACAAGTGTCAGAGAGGCTGATGGGGCACCAGACTCTACCTACAGGGTATGTGTCTATCTGAGTCCATCCACCTCATCAGGCAAGCATGATATAGCAGTTATTCCCCACTCGCCACTTGTGATTGAAGACGAAGCATGCCCAGAAATGCGGTGGGATATATTCAAATGTATATTTACTTATTTTGTGTCTGAAGGTGTCACATGTGTCATGGCACATAAACAGATGTCAAAGGACAAGTTGCAAGAATTGGTTCTCTCTTTCCACCATGTGAGCTCTGGGGATTAAACGTTGGTCATTGGGCCGGGGAATAAAAGCCTTCATTTACTGAGCCATTTCGAAGCCTAATGAATGATTCCAGCAATGGTGAGGGAAAGGGCAGATGGCACATTTTTTTAAAGAGACAATGTAATTAGAATGACACGTCACCAGTAGTAGATTTTAGGCACTGGGAGACACTGTGCAGAGGACTCTAGAAAGAAGGGTGCTCTGATAACAAGTCATGAGCACTTTAAGACTCAGATGGGAGTGGTGGAGAACAGCCTGCATTTAAGAACTGACAGCATTTTACAGTCCTTTCACAGAGTATGCAATACAGTAGTAAATGGCAACAGTTACCGAATCACCATTGTGGAGAGCTCTGATCTAAAGACCGTGCATGCATTCATGTCTCAGTGTGATCTGAGACAACACTCCCTGCTAATACGCTGAACTTCCTTCTTCCCATTTCACAGACAAGAAGTAGAAACCCACGTGGATGAGGCCTGACACAGTAATTGGCCATGCTTGGAAGTTTGATTTAGAACACTAATTCTTAGCACAATGGATACCACATATATAAAATTGGCCCTTGCCATTCGAAGGCCAAGAATGTCAAATTCTTATATCCCAGGAAGTATCTCGTTCTCATCTCAGGCCATGACAATAAATGAGTATTTCCGTCAAAAATAATGGTGAAGAATCCATTATACATTAGCTGCACTAACATCCAGCTAGTGGCTGTTGCACTAGTTTGCTAAGCCTGCCATGGCAAAGGGTCACAGACTGGGTGGCTTAAACGACAGAGATTTGACTGCACAAAGTTCTGGAGACTGCAGATTTTAGATAGAATGTCAGCAAGGTAAAGTCCTCAGCCACTCACCGTAGCTCCAGATGACAGCTTCTGCTGTACCTTCAAACCTTCTTTGCTGCACATACTTCCATCTTTTAAGGATACCACTCATGCAGACTCAAGACCCACACTAATAAACTCATTTAAACCTAAGCTTTATAGACACTCAATCACTGAACAGAGCCAGTTTCCAGGATACTGGAGGTTAGTGATTCAACTTAGGAATTTTTGGATAAATGCAGTTTGGTTCATTTTAAATGTTAATGACCAGAATTTTATTCCGCCTTGTTTTCCAATGATTTACATATCCTAAATTCTAGAATCTGTGTACATGGTTTCTTTCCTGGTAAAATGGATTGTGTAGGCATAATTAAGGTAAGGGCCCTAAAACAGAAAATTTATTCTTCTTACCTGGATGGGTCAAATGTAGACAACGTGACCCTATAAGAAAGAGGAGGTTTTAAGAGTCAGAACTGGGGAAGAAATAAAGTCAAAGGCTAGGGTTAAGCAGGAAGCTATCAGAAGATGCTGAACTTCTGGATTTTAGATGGCCAAGAACCAATGTGTACAGGAAGCTGTTAGAAGCAGGGGAGGCAAGGGAAGGCTCCTGCCCTCCAGGGTTCAGAGAGTGCACGTAGGTCTGTGACCTCCAGCACTGCAGGAAGGAAGTGCATGCTGTTTTCAGCCAATAGACTCTTAGCACATTGCAGTAGAAGCCACAGGAAATTCAGACACAGGCCAAAGCTTCCAGGTCAGCACTGAACCTCAGGTTTCTGCAGTGGCACCACTGGAGAGCAAGTCTGCCACATGCTGGCGCTGGCCAAGGCAGGGAAACGGCCGGACACCCCTCTGAGTGGCAGTCACGGGAAAGCAAGCTGAGTGTAAATACACTGAGTCTGAAGCTGGTCTACACTCCAGAGGACCCTAGGGAAGAGATGTCACCCGGGGATGACAGGAGGGCACCTTGGAGAGGAGCACAGACCTGACAACTCACAATGTGTGAGCACTCCCTGAACATAAAAAAGAGAAGCAGCACATACACTGGTAATTCAAGGAAAAAAGGACAAAAATCTGTCAGCAAAACCAGGAAGAGGAAGTTGTATTGAAATAATTTGATGACAGACAGTCATGATCATAATGCTGATCCTTGACGTGTGCTTGGCTAGAATCTTCATGAATATGTGCTACATAGGACTGTCCTCTGAAAGACAGACCTTGGACATCAGATATCTTCTTCCCGGGTTTGGGTGTACCTGCTTGCTGAGGATCCCCACAGCCAAACTTGTTGACTGGTATGCTCAGCAAGAAAGGAGTGGGTCAGGGAGAACCAGGCACACCTCCCAACCAACCACTTGTCCCTCGTTGCATTAAGGGGGTGGGTAGGCATTAAGGTGCTTACACTGAGGAAGCCCAGAGGGAGGCTCTCTTGCGCTTATCATTTTATCGGGCTTCTGGGAAATCACAATCCAAGCCTGGATGGAGACTTTCCAGTGGAGCCTTAAGAGGGGAACACCCACACCCCTGTGAGTGGACCCTCACCCATTGTTCTGTAAGTAAACCCAAGAAACTCTTTGGTTTCCTAAACCGATGTTTGGAGAAATTAGACCTCTGTTTGAGACAGGGACCAAGGGAGGAGGGGGCCAGATAGTGCGTCTCTCAGAAGGAATTTTAGCAATGATATACTAACCTGAAAATTTCACCACTAAATCTTCACTAGTGCTATAGTATCTATTCCTCACAGGAGCACAGAGCACAGAGGCCAAAGGATGAGGTCCTGTACTAAACCCGGCAGCCTGCCTTCATCTTTGTTGTCCCTGTTCTGTGGCTGTGTCTTCCTCACTGTTACATACCTACCAGTTCTGTCCTGATTTCCACCTCAGGACTCTCTGCTGACTGAAGTTGTTCATAACCTTCAGAAAGCTAATTAAACCCATTTCTAAATTTCCTTGATTGGCTTAAATCACAGTTAATTGATCAGAGGTTTCTAAAGATTAAAGAAAACTACCCATTAGTCACAAGGAAAAATCTCTGTGATCAGCCTGATGACAGGAAGCTTTCTAAATCTGAGACACAACGGGAGTCTCTGGCAGTTCTCCTGTGAGGCACCCAATCCAGCCTGTTGCCTCAGCAGACCCTTCTGAGTCCTGATTTATGCTGACAACCCTAAGTGGGAATCAGGTTGAGCAGAAATGTGTCCCTGGAGTGTCACACAAAGCACAAGGTCTCTATTCCAGGATTTCTCATTTCACCACTGAAATTCAGCTCATGGAAAATGCATTGCTTCCTTCCTGCTGTCACCATGGTTCTCCTCTTCCTCCTCCTCCTCCTCCTCCTCCTCCTCCTCCTCCTCAATCTCTCCTCCCTTCTCCTTTTCTTCATCTATGTCTTTTCTTCATCCCTGAGACCATTCTAGGATCTATCATATTTTTGGACACTAGACTCCATTACCTCTCCTATGTCATGGAATATCCTGCAAAGAAAGTACCCAGGATCTCTAATAACTACCACTGTTGGTCTATTTCCATATCTAAGAGAGGCCCATAAGTTATAAAAAAAAAAATCCTACAAAATATAATTAACAAAATGTGACAATCAGGCTTAGATAGAGAAGTTGGCATCAAAAAACAAAAACAAGACAAAAAAAATTCAGGTATGCTAGTACATGCCTTTAATTCCAGCACATGGGAGGGCCAACCTGGTCTATATAGTGAGTTCCAGACCAGTTGGGGCTCCAGGGAGACCTTGTCTCAAAAATACAAAACAAAAACTAAAACTAAAACTCCCCCAATATGCAACAGTAATGATTACAGAAGAAGGCATGGAAAGCTGAGGGTGTTGGAGGGGACATGGGAGGAGCCGAAGAGGAAGAGGGAGGCATGGAAATGACATACATAAAATACAGTTTCTCAAAAATAATAAATAAATAAAAAGAAAGAAGAAAGAAAGAAAGAAAGAAAGAAAGAAAGAAAGAAAGAAAGAAAGAAAGAAAGAAAGAAAAAACACAACAGCATCAGGCAGAATAGCCCACCTATCCTTCGACTCCCTGTTAACTGGAAGGGGTACTAAGCCTTGAGCAGAGCCTGCATGTGCTGGGTCCTGAGCTCGTTCTGCATGCTGTAGTTTGTTTAGGTTAACTTCTCTCTCAGGTTCATCTCTCAGGAAGCCTGTAATATTAGTGTCATTCTCGCTGATTTGCATCTGTGACATCTGTGGCTGGGAGAAGCTGTCACTCAGAGTCACATCCCTGATGAGACACAGATTTTGAGGACATATCTGTGTGATTCTGGAGTCTGGGGCTTTCCACAACCTTACTGTATGAGTCTGAATGAGGCATTTCTAGAAGTTTCAGGAAAGAAGGTAACTACTCACTCAAGGAAGCAATGGATAAAGCTAAGCCCTTCTGACAAGATTCTAAGCTCTTCCCAGAAGAGCTGGATGACAAACACATCAATCCTTCCATCTTGGGTGGTGGAAGCCAAAGCTCAAAGCATTGAGGTCAGTCACAGGCACTTGTGGGACAGGCTGATGCTGATGCTTACCATTCCTCTGAGCCTGTCTACCCCACACCTTTAGCTCTACACCAAAATCAGTCTAATAAAAACCAGGACATATATCAAGATTTGGTCCAATTACTTTACCATGGAAATGTGATCGTGCAAAATGCCAAGGACTGTTCCCTCCCTTCCTTCTTTCAGATGTCCCTGCTATCCTGATGCATCACTGGAGAACTGTGTTTGGAGGATACGGCTCTACCCAACTGCAGACATCTTAACACCCTATTCTTACCCTAACTCAAGCAAGGCTTGGAGTTATTTTCTTTTGCTAGACCCCTCTACATCAAGTCCATCTGCTCACTATCCAAATATACCCTGACACTGCTCCTCAGTCACTGTGCCAAGACTACTATGCTCTAGAAAAACTGTAATCCGTCTCCAGCAACTTCTTGCTAACCCCCCGTATTGAGTCTTCCATGTTCTGTCAATCCATGGTAGTTAGGGAATCTAGTCTCTCTCTCTCTCTCTCTCTCTCTCTCTCTCTCTCTCTCTCTCTTCTCTCCTCTCTCTCTCCCTTATTAATGTAGCCTTAATTTCTTGAAGTCCTAGTATATATATATAAAGAAAAAAAATACCATTTCTTATCTTCCTTGAATCTACAGGTAGACATTTGATTGGGTTCTGCCAATGAAACCCAAGATGTAGCTTCCTGATGATCTGTGGGAAAGCTTTGTTTCCCGACCCTAGGACCTTCCTTTCTGCCTTTCATCCTTCTTAATGACTGGAGTATAGGATCAATGTCTGGGGATGGAATAGATATTTGGTAATCCAGGAGATAATAATTAGAAGCCAAAGATGCTGGAGCGGAAAACCACAAGAGGCTGGATCATCCGTGACTCATGGAGTAACTGCCCAAGTCCAGGGCTACTTGGGAAACTGAAGTTTAATTCTCGCTAACTGTTGGAAGCTGGAGAAGGGGAATAGAGGGGAGATGATTCCGCAGTTTGGGGACCTCAGCGCTGACCTTGAAAAAAGCTTCGTGTTCTACAAATGAATTTTCTGTCACACTTATGAGTATAGGTGATTCGGTTTTAAGTTGGCTGGCATAATAAATACCACGTGAGCTAAAGTGATTCAGTCTGTCATGATTATAGTTTTGTCATCTGTTCACTGCAATGAGCTACATTTCCCAGATTTCGTTTCTTGTGACTGTCAACTAGTGTGGACCATGAGGAAGATTCTCGGTGATTCTAGGGTGTAAAAGAAAAGCAGTGCTACAGCCAATATTTTCATGCACGTCTGATGACTTGCTCAGGAGGCTAAGGGCAGCTTGGGCTGCCACTGCTCAGCTTCCCTTGGGTCTCTCCTTCCATTTCTCTGACTCCAGCTCAGGTGTATGTTTAGCTCTCTGATGAATTCCTCCAGTTTCTGTAAAACATCCTTGTTACCATCAACTTCAAAAGCAGCAAGAATGGAAATAGGTTTCCCTGCATCCTAGAGGGGTCGTGATTCTGAGGTCCACACTGCTCATGACTTTTCCTTCCCAAATGGTTCCCTATGGACTTCCAGCTCTGATACAAGGTATAAGGACAGCCTTACAGAGACTTCTTTAAAAATATTTTATTGATTCTTTGAGAAGTTCACAGAGAGTATTTGGATTATACTTAGAGCCCCTCCCCCACTTCTGTGTCCACCCTGCTGCCCCCTGATTTCAAGTCCTTATTTTTCTTTTTAGAGACCTATCAAGTCTCATTTGTGTTCCCCAAATGCTCCTGGTTATGGTTTCATCCCCTGGAGTCTGGACAACCTACCCAGCACAGCACTCTTAAAGGAAACTGATGCCTCATCTCCCAGCAGTTACCAGGTGCCAGTAGTCCCTCAGCTGGGGCTGGGGACTCTTGCTCCCCTTCCCCTCTATGCTACGTTTTTGCCTGTATCCTTAACCATCTCCACAGTCACAGAAGGCCAGGTGCCTGTGACACCCTTTGTTTTATCTATCTGTCTATCTATTTATCCTTCTGTCCCAGAGTGTTTGCTTCTTAGTCTCCACTGTGGCTGACCCTGGCTTTCTTTGGTTAAAATTAAAATAAGCAAACTTAACATTTGGTAAGCTGCTTTCTAAGCTATAGACTTTGTTTGCATGCATTTTACCCATAAAGACTTCTTTCATGAGAGCTCCTGGAAGCCAGGGAGGAAAAGAAGACAAAGAGAGGTTAAATCATTCTCCAAGCCACACAGCTGGTGAGCAGCAAGGCTGGCCTCAAGCATGGGAGAATGAATTCCAGAGACTGCATACTGTTATCCAAAATCGAGTTTATATAAAGTCAACCAGTTCAGCTCAGTATTCTCAGGAACATTGACTTATAAACTGCTTGGAAACAAAACAAAACATACAAACCAAACCAAACCCTCAGTTTCCTTGGTTGAAGTAGCATCGACACAAAAGAGAAAACAAATGCACTGATATTTCACCACATGCTGCTGGGGTATTTTTATTTTATGATTGAGTTTGGTTGCTTTTTGAGGCATAAACTTATGTGTCATGGCTGGCCTTGAACTTACCATGTAACTCAGGATGGCTCTGAATTTGTGATCCTCCTGCCTCCACCGCCTACATGCTAGAATTACAGGTGTGAGTCACTATGCCTGCTTTAAAACTGGGCTGTTTTGAAACGACCAGACATACGTCTCCAACTTAGGTTGAATGTGTTTTTAAGCATCCTCTGCCTACCCCTTATCTCTATGTCTCTTGCACAGTAATGGTTACTGTGATGGCAAACAGGTTACCAAGGCAGAGTTTCTACAATGTGACACCGTGACTTGATGGAGAAATGAACGATGCACTTGGATTTTGGGAACCAGTTAGTTCAATTTTGTTGTTACTTACTTGTCAGAAGCTTGTACCCGCCACATTTTTTTTCTTTTTTTTTTTTTTTTTTTTTTTTTTTAAGAGTAGAATGCTTTATTTTTAAACCAGTGGAAAATACCCTCAACCTGCTCCTTGTTAGTATTTCCTTAAAAACTGGATGTATTTTCTGGAACTTTAAAGGGAGGTGTGAAGGAGAAATTCTCATGATGCTGCCTGGGATGGCTTGAGCTCGCTTTCTTTCTGTTTTTCAACAACAGAATGAAAACCAATTAAGGCAGGTCCCTTTGATCGGCTTTCTGTCTCCTTAGAAAGTTTGTGTGTTGCACAGTGAACAGGGTGATTAGGGAGATAGAGTTGTGGGCCAGAAGTCAGGAGCACAGAATCCACTTCCAGCTCTCATCTCTGATCCCCAATGTGACCTTGAGCAAATCCCTTAAATGATCTTGGCTCTCTGTTCCTCCCTTGTGAGGCATAGAAACTTTAGCCTGTGCTAGGAACAGGATAAAGGAAAGGAGGATAAGACTGTAACAAGTCAGGTTTACTGTGGAAAAGTACTTCAGAAAAAAATTATCATGCACACTCAAAATGTAATTTACTGTTAAATCTAAGAAAATGGGGTGAGGTTTCACTCGATAGTATATACAGTGGAGCATGCTGGGAGATTCCTGACACAAGTCAGAATTTCATTTCTAGATTTAAGTTTTAGTTTTAATATGATTGATAGGCATTTTCACTCAGTCCATATAATAACACAATCACAAAAACCAGAGAACTGAAATCTCACCTTCCTTACTAGGGAGTTAAGAATTGTGGAGGTCTGATTAGAGTTTTAGAACTAAGTTTCACCAAGCTGCTTGGGAAAGTGCTGGTCTGGGTTTTATCTCCTCACACTGTTCTCTTGGTATGCATTTTCAGAATATACATAGCATGGAAAATGTATCCCCAGGTTAGGAGTGGCAGTCCAAGTTAAATGCTTAGCGGTTGGTCTATTCAGAGTCGACCAACAGCACCAAGGCAGCATAAGGAGTAGGGTGGACATGCAGAGTCATGCAATGCTAATCGACCCATCTCTCTTGTTACTACTACTGTACCACCATGGCCCTATGAGAGACCAATCTTTTCAGACACATGAGGACAAATAAATGTATAAGCCTGATACCTGACTTCACGTCATTTTGTGTCAGATCCCATCAGAAGGCTGGAATTTTCTGCCAACAATGCATCACCTTTCCTGTCTCAGCACCAAAGAAGGAAGACTCCAAGGCTAAAACAAGTCTTTACCTTTCTAAGCACGCACCAAAACACTACCTCTTGGATAGAAACATAAATGAATATAGCGAGAGAGTTTCCAATTATTCTAGACAATGTTTTGAGGTATTTTTATACTTCATAATATCTGCTTAAAAGCCTTTGTTTCTGACTCAGAAAATGTTTAAATTTCATCAACTCATTCATCTCCTAACTAAGCATCTAAGTAAATCCCAAGTCAGAGCAGGAGGTAGAATCTCACAAGAACTTTAATCAAGAAGAATTCAGATCAAAACTAAGAAAAGGGAAGCTTCAAAATTGAAACAGATTAGCACAGACAGGGATAACATGGGATGTGCTCAGAGATTCTCCAAGTAGACAGCAAAGAAGACGGGCTCTCACGAGGACCAGTGAGGGAGAAATTTTCAAAAGAGCGTTCCCACATTGCTTTGCCTAAAGCTTTCGTACTTAGCCCTCACACACCTCCTCCCTTCTGCCAGTTCCCTAACTGGAGTATTTCTGGGGCCCCACCTCCAAGCTTCTTAATCTCTCTCTCCCAACTCTGTTCTGAGGTGATTTTATATGGTGCCTTTTCTTTAAGTACTACCTGTCCTAGCCATCTTTAACTGTCAACTTGACACCTCCTAGAGAAGGGAATCTCAACTGAGGAGATACCCAGCTCTGTCTGACCTATGGGCACATCTGTGGGGGAGTGCTTAATTGTTCACTGATATATGAGGGCTCAGCACACTGTGGATGATACTATTCCCTCAGCAGGTGGTGTTTTGACTGTCTAAGAAAGTTAGCTGAGCCTGAGCTTGTGAGAAGCCGGCAAGCTGTGTTCCCCTGTGG
The DNA here is from genome assembly GCF_000622305.1 of Nannospalax galili. Lineage (NCBI taxonomy): Eukaryota > Metazoa > Chordata > Mammalia > Rodentia > Spalacidae > Nannospalax > Nannospalax galili. The sequence goes on from NW_008331789.1 coordinate 8,835,535, forward strand.
TCTCTGCTTCTGTTATTACTTATGTTCCTGTCCTGCTTCCTCCAGTGATGGGCTGCAGCCTAAAGCACAACCCAAATAAACCCCTTCTTCCCACACGTTGCTTTAGGTCATGGTGTCTATCACAGCAACAGAAATCAAATGAGGATGCCCCCTGTACAGGGAAGCTCTCACACTGACCTTCTCAGCCTAAGGCCTTCCAGGGCTTCTGGGCTCCTGAGTGCAGAAGCTTTCTTGGGATTTCCACGTAAAATGTAAAAGGATCTAAGACTCAACGCTCAACATGGGATTGTTTTTCTGTGCTGCTCCTGTTCCCCCATCAAACCTGGGCTGCTCTTGGCTTCCCTTGGAAAATGATCCCAGCAATAACCCAGCCATGTAGGCTCCAGACTTGAAGCCATCTTTGACCTCTTCTTTTCTTGTATGGTGATCTCAACCTTATCCATCAATAAATCCTATGAGCTTTTCTTCCAAAATGCATCCTCAGTCCTGACTTTATGTACTACCTCTAAACCACTGAAAAGCAAATCCTGGCTAGCACATTCCAGGGTCATCATCCTGACTTGCATCCAAATCACCAAACTGCAGCCCTGCAATCTTTTCTCCACACAGAAGATGGAGAGGGATGATTTGTAAACAGACAAAATAAATCCCTTCTCAACCACGCTATGCTCTCACACTGCCCTTCAAGGCCCTTCAGGACCTGGCCCCTCTGTCTCTTAAAATCTTCATGTCTGATCACTCCCTGCCTCTTCCACACTGACCTTCCTGCCCCTGAAATGACTGCATACCAGGAACATTAATTTCAAATGTTTTAGATGACCATGACATTTTTTGAAGTTCTTCCCCTCGGACTGTCACCTGACCACCTTTCTCATTATCCAGGTGATATAAACGTCACCTCAGAGACTCCAGTGAGGTCAACGCTCTGATGACAGGAAAAGAGGAGGGTCACAGCAGCCTGGGTCGAAGATATGGAGAGGAATCACAGGGAGATAAGACATACTTTACTCACCAGTGTACAGGGCACGAGGTATTCAGCTGCCGGCAGGCACCTGAGCACATACTGACACATGCACATGGGCTGCACACAGGAAAGCACACCTTCCTACAGACACACGGATACAGACAGTTTAGCAAAGGCAAAGGGCTCAGTCCTCTGACCTCAAGCCCATATTTGTAAAGAATCACACAAGAGTGGCACTCTACCAAAAAGAGTTAAATAATAGATTACATCACTGTTTGCTTTCGGGGTCCCGAGACACCTGGCTTCAGGCACTTGGTGCTGACTCAGACTGGATAGCTACATCAGTACCACATTGTCTCAATGTAAACCAGCCCCTACAGCCTTCTGTTCCCAGTGCCTTCCAACACCGGCATCATCTTCAGTCACTTCCAAATATCAATCAGTTTTCTCTTTTTCCAAGAGTTTATTAAGACCTACCTAGCATTTTCCTCAGAGCCTAGGGGTAGCACATTTACTTCTGTTTCTCCCCAGAGTCTAAGGTGCTTGAGGACAATGAGTAGGTCTCTTATTTGCATTATACCTAGAACACTGGAATGGGGCATGTGTTGAGATTACTACCGTGCCTGAAACTGCAGACAGCTCCATCCCTTCATACACTATGACTTTCCTAGGCATGCACACGTTCCCATGAGAGCATACTACACACCTGTGCACCCATGATGCCAGCTGACTGCACCTCCTCCTTGATTATCTCTTAACCTCTTAAACTAAATATGAGTTTTGAGTTTTGTCCACATTTTCTTCTGTTAATGCATCTATTCATGGTTTGTCCTTGGCTGCAGATTTTGACCATTTGATCTCTTTTTGCATGTGCAGACTCACCTGCTATATTTATCTTGCTTAGATTCAAAAGCAGCTGACCTGCGTGGTTAGCTTCAGATGTGATACCGGATGGTAATGAAGAAGCACTCTGCTTTCTTGAACAAGGGCTAAGTGTTTTCATGAACAGTTTAAAATTGAAGACAAAGCTTCTGAGTGTATATGCCTAGTTGTTCACGCCTTTAAAGCATTATATAAGAAATCTGTTTGCATGAAAAGATCTTGTATCCAAAAATAAACTTTAAGAAACATCATTATATATTCATCAAAAGAAATAAACTGTGCACTTCATCTTGTTGGGTATTTAAGAATTATTTCTGTTCATTGACACTTGGAAGGCCAGAGGACTAGACTGAAAATTGCTCTTTAGAATAAAATCAGTGAGCTGAAAAGTATAAAAATCGAATGTTTTCTTTCTCAGTATCAGTGAACAGAACCTTCCATTGGGATCTTACCCATAACAGACAAATGTGGGGATTGAGTCTGTTCCAGTTTCTCCATTGCTGTGACAGAACACTCTGACCAATACCATCTTGGGGAGGAAAAGGTTTATTCAGCTTATATCTCCTGGGTCACAGTTCATCATGAGAGGGCCCAAGGTAGGAATTCAGGGTAAGAACCTGGAGGCAGGAGCTGAGGCACAGGCCATGGAGGAACGCTCCTTACTGACTTGCTCCCCTGGTCTATGCTCAACCCTGCTTTCTTATACAACACAAGCCCACCTGCCCAGGGGTGACACCATCCACGGCAGGCTGGGTCTTCCCGTATCACTCAACAATCAAGAAAATGCCCACAGACACGGCCATAGGCCAGTCCAATGGAGAGAATTATCCACAGAGGCTCCCTCAACCCAGATATGTCAACTTGACACTACAGCTGTCCAGCACAGAGTCCAAGCTTCATGAAGAAAAGGTGCTGTCTGCCAGCCCTGCTTCTCCACAGTTACAGAGCACGGCTTGGGAAATAATAAGAGTTCAATGATTTCTCTGAATCCATAAGAAAAGCCCCCTACAAAGGCTATTTTGAGGGCCAGAAAGTTAGTTTACTTGTTGCTCTTATAGAGGATCTGAATTCAGCTTCCAGCACCCATGTTGGGCAGCTCATAGCTGTCTTTAACTCCAGCTCCAGGGACTCTGACATCTCTGATCTTAGAAGGCCCCTCCCTAAACATAACATAACATAACATAACATAACATAACATAACATAACATAACATAATATCACACATGCACATACACACACACTGAAAATTAAAAATAAATACATACTATTTTCATGTCAAAATTGAACCATTTATTTTATAAGCACGTATGTGGACCAAATACTGTATCTGTAAGTTGCGGTGATAAAGAAAACAATTAGTCTTAGTCAGCATGCCAAGGTCAAACTCTACAAAATCTCAGCACAGAGGGGAGGAGATGGACAGGGAGTCCCACCCCTAGCTGAGGATCTATTGGCAATTGATAGCTTCTAGGAAAGAGTCAGTCTTATTTCAAAGTGTGACCCCTGAGAGGTTGACCACACTCCAACATTTGGGCAACACAAACTTTAACTGAAGGGTGGGGGGTAGAGGTGTATCTGAAAAGAGATCATATTTGAATATGATCCAAATATATTGTATGAAGTTCTCAACTAATTAATAAAGCTATTGTTTTAAAGAAAGATATTGCAATCCATGGTGCACAGAACCCTCAAGAGGCATGCTGCAGACCTTGCTAGTAGAGGAGATCTGGTTCCGAGTGACCACGGGCAAGTCAACTAAGGAGTTTCAGCTCCATTACAAGAACAGGAAAGCATGTGACTGTGTAACAACAGCAGCTGTGGTTGAATGTGAGACGGGCCCTCCACTGACTTAGCTACACCTTTTATAAAGCTTTATCTGTTTTATTTATGTGCATATGTGTACCTATGTGAGCTTATGTGCACCACGTGTGTGCAGGTGTCCATGGAGCCTGGGTGCCATCAAATCTTCTGGAACTGGAGTTATAGGCCCTGACAAGCCACTGAACTTAGGTGCTAGTAACTAAATCCAGGTCCTCTTCAAGAGAAGTACATGCTCCCAACTGCTGAGCTACCTCTCTAACCAATTATCTTCATTACTGAGATGATGTCATCTTCACAACAGGCATACAAAAGATGTGACCCATCTAGAATTAATGCAGCCTCAGAGAAGTGTTGGCATTTTCCCTGTCATAAATTCAAGGAGTCTTTACTTGAACTCATACCTCCTTTACTACCAAGTGTAACCTAGATTTTCCTCAGGTCTCTTCATGTATGATCAAATGCCTGAGTTTGCTTAAGGCAATCTGTGCCCTAGCTGGTCAACATGCGTTCGGTGGTTCTTTTCCTTTGGGCTGTGTGGCCCTCTCTGTTTCACCCTGCCATCACATATGCCCTTCTGCCGCATCACACTTCTACCATAATCTAAAGAGTAAGGAAGCACATGGTCATGGAGAAGGTCAAATGGGGTGAGACTGCTTAGCTTTCTCAAAGGGATGTGAGTTGTATCCATTCCTAGTGAGTCAGATGACCTTACAAATGGACAAATATCTCTCATTTGCTGAGCTGGGAATCAAGTGACCACTAAAATATGATGGTGGGAAAAATAGAAATAGGAGTACTGACAGAAACAACCAACATCAGATTGAACACAGCTGTGTCGCCTTGGTTATATAACCAGTTAGCTGTGTATTCCTCAAACAAACCCTTTCAGAATATTTACTGTTGGAGAAACTGAGGCTCTCTCTATACCATCCAGCCTTGTACTTGAATATCCTTATCTCTGATATAGCATGATCTTCTCACTCAGAGAGTAATGATATTGATGAGGTCCACCCTTAGCACAGGAGATGTCTGTATCTACTCCATTATGTCCAGAACCATGACATATCTACAACAATTAGTGCGTTTGTGAAAGCTTGCTTTCACTTAACAGATACTTGTAGTATGAATACTGTATGTCAGGCAAGTTTCTAGTGTGGATACAAAGCAGAACATCTTGATCATGGTGTTAAGGTTCTAGGGTAAGAAGTCAGGCATGGAGGTAATTAACAACAACTACAACAATGAAGGCCATGCAGACACCAGCCACAAGGTGAGAGGATGGAGGAGCATTTGCTACTTTAAAGAGGATGTTTGCAGATGCTGTGCCGCAGAAGGGGACACTGTGGCAAAGACAGAAAGATGAAGCAAGAGGGAGCTATGCAGAGACTCAGACACAGAGCTCCAGGCAGGTGGGAGTGCGTGGTCAAAGCCAGGTGGGAGGCAGGATCATGAACACCCCTGTAGCTACGGGAGGATGTGACAGAGGAAGGCAGGCAGCAAGGGTGGCCAAAGAATGGCTCAGCAGGGCCATGGGCCATGGCAGAGAAGGTGAGGTTCACTAGAGGTGATTTCCAGGGCAACGGGAAGTGCTGGCACATTCCACTGAGTGCCAGTTCTTAAAGACTGCTAAGCCAGAACTAGAGGCTGGAAGGATAATGCACTCCAGAACGATACATGCTGAACATGCCATCAAATCTACACCTGAAGCCGATCACGAGACCAGCACAGCACAATGAGTTTCCAGATCAAAGGGAACGCTCCCAAAGTCATCCTTTCTGCAGAGCCATGCAAGACTTAAGGAACTGTCATGTGATCAACACAGATGACTCCAGCTGCTCCTTTGGCAAGTGCTTGGCATGAGAGAGAGCCAAAATTGATGTACTTCAGTGGGCTAGGGCTTCACAAAGCCATTTCACTTAAATCTCACGGGAGCCTTGCTGGGTAGAGATTACAACGCACAAGTTAGCAATGAGAAGTCTCAGTTGGAGAGAGGAAGTGTTTTGCCCAAGGCTAAGAGTGGGAATCACTGGTTCCCAGATAGGGAAGGGAACCAACTTTCTCCTACAGAGCTCCACATGACTCGGGCAACCTGAGAACTTCTGCTTTTCCCGTCCCTTCAAAACAGTAATTTAATGCCAGTTATAATCACCCCAACTGCACAGGCGTTTGCAGTTTACCCAGCTCTTTCACACTTATGATCTTGTGCCTCCTGTGAGCTGGTTCACACCCTCCTGGCCGTTTATATTCACAGGCCTGGCAGGTACAGGATGTGATAAATACCCTGAACAAGGAAACGTTTAGCCTAAGCTAACTATTATCGGCAGCATCTGTGACAAATGACTTAATAGAACCCCTGGAAAGTCCAAAGAGATGACTAATTTGTGGTTAAAGGTAGATGGAAATTTACTTTGTAAAAAATTATACGGAAGTAACTCTATTAACTTTGAAAGAGAAAGGGGGGGAGCCAACAAAAATACACATGTAATAATTTACTCCTCCTGGTGAAGAGAAGCAGTAAAGATAAGAATTACAACCTCAAGAGCAGTCAGAGAGAGAAGGAGCATGCTTCACTCTCGCATCCTGGATGCAGAAAGCAGATCTGCACAAGAAACATAGATAGGATCGTTCTGGGGCTCCAGGCACTCCAGCAAAGCCAGAGGAAAGTAGATCCTTCAGCTGTCCTATTCTCTTCAGGTAGCTGGGGAGGAAATTCATGGGGTGTCTCATTTGGAACCCACTGAGGCAGTGTCCTAGTGATAGAAAGAAAACACACAGGGTACCGGAGGATGTAAGCTTTGATGTCCTGCTGGCCTTGGCTTACTGACACTGTACTGAGTCATAGGGGACACATCACCATAGGTCTTTGAGACTCAGATTTTTTTTTACATGAAGAAAATGGATAATAGTATCAACTTTCACTGTGCTATAAGTTATAATTCCTGCCATATGTAAAATACCCATTGCATTCACTGGTATGCAATAGGCATTTATTATTATTATTATCATCATCATCATCATCACCATTCCTCAGGGAAGCTGGGGAAACCTTAAGTCTTCCCAGGAAGAAAATCAAAACATTGACACTGACCTCACTGGCACAGAATAAAGCATCCTTATGCTTTGATTTATAAATATATAAAGCTCCAGGATCCTCTGCTAAATTATCCTAAAATAAAAGTGTTAATTGCTCACATCTCCACAGTTTGCAGCCATTTCTCTCAACCTCAGTTCAGTGTGTGTCTTTGCGTGCACGCTCACACCTGTACAGGACCGGAAGAAGGGAGCAGAAGGCCACCATGTACAAGCCAGCGATGAACTCCTGTGTGGAAGGTGGAAATCTTGCCAGTGGTGAATGAACTGAAACAGCCTTTTCCCTGAGTTTCCTGCGTGCTCCATAGATGCTCGGTGTGCAAGGCTGAGACTCCCTGCAAGCTCCACTTGGAGCCTTTGCAAATCGTACTTCTTCCCCTTTCCTAGGCTTTCTCCCCACATTCAGGCACAGTTTGTATGCTGTGACCTTCCTCCAGGAATGCTCCCATCCCCAAGGTCCCACAACCTTCCCAAACAGTGTCAACAACTAGGGACCAAGTGCTTAGACACATGAGCATATAGCGGATGTTTTATATTCAAACCCCCACACCCAGAGTGGGTATCACTGTGCCCTGGGTTTGCGTTCTGAGCCCTACATAGAAAATGAGCTAAACTGATACACACATACGTCAGTTCTGACTCTCAACAGGATATGTGACTATGGGCTTCAAGTTCCTAACCTGACTTCCCCATAACAATGGGCTGTAATCTGGACCTACAAGCCAAACCGGCCCTTTATCCCTTAAAGTTGCCTTGTCTGGGTTATTTTATCACAGAAACAGAAACGAAGCTGAGTCACCGTAGTGTGCTGTTCTCTCTCCTTTCTCTGAACTTTCACTTCCCTAACTGCCTGTCTCCTGGCTGTCGTCCTCCATTACTTGTAAACTGAGTTCACCTGCTCAGATATGACTGCATTTGAACCATGTTCACAAGCCGCATTATCATACACAGCAGGATTTGTTCTGAATATCCGTTTCATCACCATCAAATCTTATTCATGTACCCTATCTAATACTAGTTGGTGCCGTCCAAATCACAGAATCTTTGCCTCTTCACTCCAGTAAACGGGTTTTTACAGTATGAATGTTCTAGGTATGCCGTAACAAAGTGCCACAAGTTAGGTATTTTCAGCACCATTATCTTCTCATTTGGAGACCATGTCTGAGATCAAAGCAGGCAGATCTGGTGTCTTTGAAAGACTTTTCCTTGGTTGATTAAAGGCCATCTTCTCTGTGTCTGTACAGCACCTTCTTTTGTGTTACCTATTTAAATATCTTCTCATAAGTACACCATTCACATCTGACTAGGATCCACCCTGATGACCTCACTTTTACGTAATTAGAGAACGTACCTCCCAATACAGTCACATGCTATAGTTAGGACTCAGTCTATGACTTGGTGTGAGAATAATCCCAGATCGGAAATTTTCAACTGGAACACGTTTGCAGATATTTTCATAGGTACCATACCATAATTAAAGTCTAAATTTCCCCCAATAGTCAGTGATAGCAAACGACCCTGGGTCTGTGGCACTTGTCAGAGCAGCAATGCGGTGTGGGATTTTTCCCACATATGCCCCTCCTCTACTCCTCACGGGTCTGAAGACTGGATGTAACTGGCTTTGCTGGCTTTGCCCAGCACCCCCACTCTGCCCGCCCACACTTTACCTGTTTCCTTTGTGTTCTGAAGACACTGTAGCTCATTCTCTGTCCTCTCAAGCCCCTTCAGGACTCTTCACTCTCCCTTTTCCTTGATATTCCGCTCTGTTCACGTTCTCATGTTGCTCAGTGATCTTTACCTGGGAAATTGTTCCACATTCTTAAGACTTTAAATGTCATGTTCTGCCCATAACATCCAAATTCTACCACTGCTGTGTGTGTCCCGTTTCTGCATTCTTAGAAAGTAACTCTTCCAAGCCATGCTCACAGGGACTGCAGATATAGATCAGTGGTGACAAGCATGCACTGCTCTTGCAGAGGACCCAAGTTGAATCCTCAGTACCCATGTCATGCAACTCACAACTGCCTGTGATTCCAGCTTCCAGTGATCCAACAACCTCATCTGGCCTCTGCAGGCACCTGCACTTGGGTGCACATATCCTTGCAGAGACGTGCTTATATACAAATAACTTTAAATCTTAAAATCATGCTTATGAAAGACATCTACTCCTCTTTCACCCTTCAGCCTAGTCAATGGACTCAACATATACCTGGCTTCTGAAACAATGAAATATGTCACAGCAGCCCATAAAATACATATTTTATTCTTGATTCAAGCTTCTCCTCACAGACCAAACTCAACTCTTCTGATTCCTTCTGTGCATCTTTCTTTGACTCACTAGTTTTCTTTTACCCTTTATGCCTTATATCAGGAACCCATTCTTCCCCAGAGCCAAATATCTACTGAGAAAAAGTCTAAATCAACCATCTACCAGTTGGTACCCCATCCTAATGGGATGCAGACCTATCCATTTATTTGACACACAAGGTGCTATGAACAGAAACCACCCCATCTCTTTGAATTAGTTTCTTACAGTTCTTTGCCCATCTTTGTATGAGCCAGATTCATCTCTGTTTCTGTGCATACTCCCCAGGAACCCATTTCAGGAGAAACCCTGAACTCATGATCTTTGTTGAGAATAATCTCAGATGCAGAAAATTGCTCTGGCTTAGATATCACATCTATCCCACAGGAAGTCCATTGATACACACCAAGTTCCGGCCATCTCACGCCAATCCAGGGCATCTGGTGGGCACTTCCAGGGCCAGGGCTCCTGTTTCGAGTATCTAAAAACATTTTGGAATCCAGCTCAACTCCTTCATTTGCATGTATCTTGCACTCCCCTCCACAGTGGTTCCAAGCACCTACATGAAACTATTGCCCAGTAATCTTCATCTCACAATCTACTTGGAAAGGAACCAGTCTGCAGGACTGGATGCCACTAAGTGCTTTGCCCCTGCCTGGATAATGCTTTACCTTTTCCAACATAACACCTATACACACTTCACATTCCAAGTCACCTACCTCCTGGATGACTCAAATGGATGCTCACTTTCTTCTACCTCACACAGAAACTTCCAAAAAAAGCATCAAACTGTATTATCGTTGATACACAGATATTTTCCTGATAAAATAACTCTATTCTCTGCAAGGATGAATTTGTATAAATGCTTCCACAAAATGTAGTGACTCAACACTAACAGTACAGTAACTCAAAACAGCACAGATAACACTATTTGCTACATCACAGCTCTATAGATTCAAAGTACAAGTGGACCCACCTGACTTCTCTGCTCAGGGACTCAGCTGTAGGTAGGACCTGCTCCCCAAGTTCCATCTGTTGAAGGCCTACTTCCCAGTGCATCTGTGGATTGGGAGAGGTGTTCAGGAGGTGATTATGTGATGAGGGTGCTATCTGCATGAATAAATTAGAGGATCAATGTGATACTGTTGGAGAGACCTTATTATAAAAGTAAGCTCTCGGGCTAACGAGATGGCTCATCAGGTAAAGGCGCTTACTATCTGATGACCTGTGTTTGATCACTGGGACCGACGTGGAGGAAGAGATAAACAATGTCTGCAGGTTGACCTCTTAACTGCAAATGCGCACTGTGCTGTGATGTGTGGGCCGGCTTGTATATGTAGGCACACACCCACACACATATACATAAGCACAAATAAATGCAGTATGATTTTAAGCAAGCTCTCTTTAGTGCACTTGCTCTGTCTCTCCGTGACATGCACTCCACTGTGTTATGATGCAATAAGAAGGCCCTGAGCACAGAGTAAGCAGGTGATGACCTCATGATATGGGGCTTCCCAGCCTTCAAAACCATGAGCAAAATAAACTGTATAAATCACCTGGTTTCAGGCCATCCATGCATCCACAGTAGTGTACTGATGCAGTCACCAAATACTGAAACCTAAGCTGTCAACCAACCTGGATCTTTACTTGACATAATCAGAGAGCACTCTCTTCTTACTCAGGTGGTTGGTAGGACCCAGGCCATTATGTGTGGTACTGAGTTCTCTGCTTCCTCCCAGTCCTTCCCAGCCTGTACTTCCTGCTTAAGTGGTTCTGCCAGCTTCAAGGTCAACAGTCGTGCATCTACAACTTCCGTGAAGGTTTCTGACTTTCAATATTACATTATTTTTATTCATCTATTTTTATTTTGCATGTACGAGTGTTTTGCCTGCATGAATGTAAGTATATCGATGCATTCATTGCCCATGCAGAGTTGGGTCCCCTGAACTGGAGATAAAGATGGTGGTTGTAGCTGCCACGTGGGAATCCAACTCAAGGTCCCAGGCAGCGAGAACAGCTAGTGCACTTAACCGCTGAGCTTTATCTACAGCCCCTGCCTTATTTTTCTAACACTGAAGTTCTTTTATTTTTAGGTCTTGTGTAATTAAATTGAGTCTAATGCAATGCTCTTTCTTTTCTTAGGTCAGTTATCTCACACAGTCCACACATGGTACAGCACCTCACTTTCACAACCATCATCCTCACCTGCAAGGAGAGCATAGGGTCCCTGTAACATCGCCTAGGATTCTGCCATTAGCAGATTGAGAAAACATCTTATTCCCTGCGTAAATCTCAGGATCCAGGAGAGGTTCTATACAAAAGGTACTGTGCTATTTTCAAGTTGAATTGAATCCAGTTTCAGTGATCTGTTCCTGGTTTTATGTGTACTCCAGAATCGAGCTAACATACCCAAGCCACCATCAAATATGCTCAAACAGAAATTACTGGACAAAGCAAAGTTGAATGAAGAGTTTTCTGATGAGCTTTGATCCTTAAAGTCACAAAGCAGAAAGAAATCCTGCTGGAAAATGCAACTGCAGCCGCATTTCTGAATATTTTACATCTGAAAATATTGACCTTTAAATTCAAAAAATAAAACGCTTGTTCACAGTGACCATTGCCGTAGTATTAGCATGGCTCGATTCGACTGGCTTCATAGGATTCCTGTCTGAAGCTGAGTATATGACACACTGGTGTGCCCTGGAGTGTTCTGTGCTGAGCTGGAAATTTTGATTTGGAGATGGCACTATTCACACACCTCTGTTTGTGTAGTTCTTGATGGAAATCACTGAAATGGTCACTGGAATGCTTGTTCCCTACATGCACACCAACGAGTCTCATACTAGTTTGTTGACTGCAGCCTCCCTCCCTCCTGATGCTCACAGTCTGTGCTGGGTTGTTCGCCTAAGCATCCAGTGTGATGACAGAGGTAGGCAATGGTTTTGGGCTGAAGCTTTCCCAAATAAAATGGCTTCATTGATTCAGAACCCTGACGTTAGCCAAGACCCTGCATTTCTTTATACCACACTTGTCCCGCTTTTCCCAGTGAATAATAAATCATTGTGTTTTCAGCAACAATCTATCTCTGACTTCCCTCTTCCTTCTACCATTAGTCATGCTGGGCCAGCTCACCACCTGTCACTTAGCATGCTTCTGCAAATACCTATACCAATCGACGTAGATATGGCTTCACTGAACCTAGAAGCACACCTGTGGTTACCTGTGCCTGCAACCCACCAGCTGTAATCTTTGTAAAAGTATTTTGGTTGTTTGTATATAACCCTATCTGCTCTTTCTTGATATGGCTTTTTCAAATGCTTCTGGCATTAGATATTTAATTCAGGCAACATCCATATGTATCTTCAGACAAAATATTTATGTAGAAAATACACAGACAGTAATCTTGAAAGAAAGACTTATGTTACCTAATTGACTTAGATATGATTTGTAGTCAACAATTCCTTTAATTCTCACAAAATGCTAATGGAGTGAAATCATGGGTTGTGTTCTTTAAATGAACAGAAAAATTGGACTCAGAGAAAAGAAGCAAGTTGCCTAGATGTTTCTTCTACTAAGTGAATTATGCTTCCAAATAAGAAGTGTGTGATTGCAAAGTCTTCATAATTTCCCCTTCATATATCTGAGTTCCTCATGGATTGTGCTATTTCATTTCACATTCACTCAGTAATCAAGGAATCCTTACTACAGTCCAGTCACTGGGCTAAAAGCCTTATACAGACAGACACAGTCTTGTCCCACAGATGTTGGCAGATGACCTTAAAGAGTGTTCATACAAATAAAGGACTAAAAGGCAGAATTTCTAAAAAACAAGTATAATAGAGAAACTAGTCCTCAATACAGATCAACCCAGAGCTTCTCTTGCACATCAGTAACCATCACTCACGTACACTTGGTAAGCATTAAATTGGCAATAATTAAAATTATTTTATAAATAAAATATTGAATTCAGTTCCTCAGGTTAGCTTAGCACATTCCAATAGTTCTATGGGTTTGTATGTATACTGGCTTCTGGGTTAGATAGTGCAGGTAGCGGAGCATTTCCATCCTCACACAAGGTTGTTACACAGTGCCAGGCTAGGCCTGGGCAACATCAATATATGTCTTCAGACAAGATACAGGGAAATTAATTCTTGATCTGAGACTTGAAAATTAAGTGGGGGTTTCTTGGCTAAAGAGTATGGACAGGAAGTTCTGGGCAGAAGAGATCAAGTGTTCCAGGACAGGGAAAAGCTGGAGATTATTTAAAGAACAGGAAGTAAATTAGAGACATTTTCAATATGTAAAGAGTGGGTTGTATTTGAGAGTATGAAGAGGACATGTGGGAGGCAGGGACCTCTTCATTAATTATGCAATCTTTTTATGACATAAGATGCAACATGCAGGTCTTAGGATAGAATGTGAATTCTCTCCTATGGACCAATATTTTGGATTTTTTTCATTTTTTAGATCCCCTCCCCATTCCCACCTCCCCCTATTTCCTCCTTCTGAAACTAATGTACTCTATTATATGGATAATAAGACCTATAGAGTCTAATTCACATCCTCAAATGTCCTTTATTTTGGGTCCATCCACTGGATGCAAGTTAAACTACCAAGAGTCCTATGCTTGAAACAGACTTTCTCTGCCCCTCCCAAGAGCCATGTATTGACACCATATCCTTGGATGGGATTAGAAATTCTTATCCACTTCTCCATGTCTATGCTGGGATTGTTTTTCTGGTTTGACCTTGCATGGGACTTGTGCACGCTGTCACTATTGTTGTGAGTTCATATGAGTAATTGACAAGTTACCTGGAAAACTGTTTCCCAGTGGCCACCCACCACCTCTGGCTCTTACAATCTTTCCACCTCCTCTTCCTTAGTGATCCCTGAACTTGGGGTGAGGGTGGGCAGAAGTTTGATTTGGGTGTCCTATCCAGGGATAAGCACTTGTGGCCTCTTTTTCTCTGCACATTGACCAGTTGTGGATTTCTGTGTTAATTACCATCTGTTGCATAAGGAAACTTCTCTGGTGAGAGCTGAGAGATGCATTAATCTATGGGTATAACAATAAGTCATTAGGCGTCAGTTTAATATGATAACTATTGAGTATAAAACTAATGTTAGGTGCTCCCCTATGTCCTGTGACCTGTTTAGCCTCAGATTCCTAGGCCTCATATCAATGTCAGGTATGGACTACATCATAGAAAGTAGATCTTAGATCCAATTAAAGAATGATTGGTTATTCCCATATTTGTGACACTAATACAAAGGTAGGCATATCTTGCCAGGCCACTTGTTATTGTAGTTCACAGTAGTCACAGCTGGGTAAGACTGATGATAATTTTTTCCTTCTGGTAGTTTGCACAGTACTTTCCAGCACTCTGAACACTAGCCAGAAGATCTGGGTCTCTGAGGTCAGTACAAGCCTGACTTCTTGTTTGTTCTACAGCTCATGTATGCAGCATCTTTGGAAACAGGGTCTTACCATCCAGTTCTGGTGGGTAATCAAGAGCAGGGGCAATGACCAGTGCTGAGGGTCTATGGGACTCATGGTCAACAGCTTCTATAGAGCGTCCATTCCTGGCATTGAGGTTTCTTTTTAATTATCCTTGATGTCTAGAAAGGGCAATAGCCCCAATATAGGATAACTCTCATTTTATGATTATCTGTGTATATGCTTTAAGAAGCTACTATAGAGACAAGTTTCCATGTGGCATTTTCTAATGGCCTTTAGTATTACTTATTCTTCCGTATACTCCCTCCTAAGCCCTGCCCTCCATTCCTCATCCCACATAACCCTTTCTAGTCCAAAGTTCTTATCACTGAATTCTATCACCCCTCCCAGAAAGTCTCCCCATAACCCACCTACCCTAGTTCCTTTTTTACTGCTGTGATAAAATACCATGACCAAGGGAATGCATAGAAGGGAGAATTCCAGAGGGATTAGAGTCCATCATTGCAGGGAGGAGTGGTGGTGGCAGGAGGGGACCACAGCAGGAGCTGAAAGGTAAGTGCTCACATCTTCACGCAGGCATGGCAAGCAGAGGGCAACCAGAAACCTGGCAAGGCTTAAGAACTCTCCAAGTCCTCCCCCAGTGAGGCACTTACTCCAGTAAGATCACATTTCCTCAACCCTTCCAGTACAGCACCACCAACTACGGACAAAATGTCCAGATATTTAGAGCGTATGGGAGACGTTTTCATTCAAACCACCATACCACCCTTGGCCATTTATTAGTTTCTTGACCTCTTTGAATTTTCAAATTGAAACTTCCATGCCTAAGATATCAAAGCTAGTACCCAGCTATGAGAGAGAACATGTGACATTGTCTTTCTGGATCTGGGTTCCCTCACTCAAGATGATTGTTTCCGGTTCCATCCATTTACCTGCAATTTCATAATGTCAGTTTTTTAAAGAGTTGGATAATATTTCGTGGTGTCTATGCACCACACCTTCATTATTCATCAGCTAATGGGCATCTAGGTAGTTTCCAGTTTCTGGCTATTGTGAAAAGGGCAGCAATAAGCCTGAAGCAACAGGCATTCCTGTAGTAGGGCGTTCAGTCCTTGAAGTATGTGCCCAAGAGAAACAGACACAGGAGAGCTGCTCTTTTTAAGACATGTTGGTGATCTTCCTTTTAGGAACAACTAACACCTTCAGGATCCACCTTCACTGGTCCCTGGAGCTCTTAGGAGCTTGTGGACGACTCTTATAATTATGTAATGAATTGTGACCACACTTCAGATAACCCAGAATGCTACTTGGAAGATTCCCTCTTTTATAGTGTGAAAGACTGACAAGTGGAGATAAGATAGAGCTGGGATGGATAACTAAGAAGGTATGGAAGTAGATAAAGAAAATTGTGTGAACCATTTTTCACTAGATAGAAAAAGAGCAGTCTCAGGATCTGAAGGCATCTGGAATATAAGAAGGACGCAGATTTTCTTTCCAACCTTTTCATGGAAATTTGGTGACTGGCAGGATCATTTTTCATGACATGGAATTCTTCAGGGACATTTTACTTATTAGATGATTGTTTTAAATTTCCTATTCTTCCAAAAATAGCAGGATGGGGAGGGTGATGGCTTGCATTTAGGCCTTGAGTTATGACACTGTCATTCCATCAAAGCCCAAGGGAATATCCCCCAAATCCTTCTCCGCATGTTGATGAATGATGTATGTCTCATTTCTTTATTCTTCCCCACAGCGAACACAACTCAGAATAATCAGAAACAAACAGACCACAAAAAACTTGAGTCAAAACTGGTATTTTGTCAACTGATTAGATAGCAGTTAGTTTAATGTGAGCCTTAATCAAGGTCTGATTGCTCCATTGTGAGGAACGAGAACTCGGTACAGAGATTAATACACAAGACATGGTACAGCGTGTCTCTGTGGCAACCCCACATGATAATTAAAAAGAACACAGAGCGAAGGTTATTGATCCATTGTGTTATTGAGAAACAACATAATTATATTTCAGTTCTTAATTGTTGGTTCCAAAGTAGAAGAGAATTTGTACAGATCATTAGCAACAAGGTTTTGGGTTTGGTTGTTTTTTTAATCATTGAAACCAAAATGCTGAGTTCAAATGTTATTTTGTTTCAAATAAACATTGATTTAATTGTCAAGAAATGCTCATTTTTAAGTCTTTAAAATTATCATTCATTGGATAAATATGGAGCAGTATTATATTGGCTTTGGAGTATGGTACATTCTACTCACCAGCTTTGTGGAATTAGGTTTTGTCATTCACTCTGTCAGTGTTTCCTCTTATAAAGTGACATTGATGATGCCCACCCCAACGATCTGCTGAAAATTTCAGAGAGAAGCTGTATCTCCTTGCACCAAGGACACTAAGTCGAAAGTCCTGTGCTTCACAATTAGTTTGATCACATATTAACTGTGCATCTTTGCACACCTCGCTTAACCACTGATGATGCCCACCCCAACGATCTGCTGAAAATTTCAGAGAGAAAGCTGTATCTCCTTGCACCAAGGACACTAAGTCGAAAGTCCTGTGCTTCATAATTAGTTTGATCACATATTAACTGTGCATCTTTGCACACCTCGCTTAACCACTCTGTGTCCCATTATCTTCCAGCTTTAACGAGGGTTGATTGCTCTAGTCTCTTTACTAGGAAGAACTGAACCTATAAGTAGTTATTCTATGAGGGTCAGGAAGAATAAGCATTGGTTGTTGTTATAGTTTAGGTGTGTTTAGGAACATAACTTGATCTTAATAAGAATGAACTGCATATTGTCCTCCTATGCGGTCAGACAGTAAATAATCCACCCCGGAACCCTCATCTTTGTGCCTTAGGTAGTAAGCACAGGAGAAAAGACAAGCGAAAAAAAAAGAAAAAGAAAAAGAAGCCTGGTCTACACGCCCTGTGTGTTGTTCTGCGGTTCTTAGAGAGCATCTTTTTACATCGCATTCCTGGGTCAGAGTAGACAACCAAGAATCATCAAAAATAGAAGGAAAGAAGGATGGAGAAAAGAAAAGCAAAGAAGGGAGAGAGAGAAGCTCAAGGAGAAAGACTTCGTCCCAATCAAAAAGCAGACTCAGTCTCCTGAAAGTCTGAGGACATCTTGCCATACAAAATAAGAATGAGGTGGTATTATAAAGAAAGAACAGAGCAATGAGGAAGGGCTCGGGCGTTGTTGTGACTGACTTTAGAAGGGGGGGAGCACATGAGCTCAAAGTCAAAGAAAACAGAGAACCTAGAGGTAAAGGGATATGAATGAATTCAATGGACCCAGCTCTGGAGTAAAGAGAATTCTAGAAAGCAGTAATTTATAATATTGCTAAAGATATACTACAAGGAGAGGTTCTAGAGCTAATGCAGATGTGGATCTTGAAAAGGATAGGCCCACAATCACAGTAAGATGTTGCCTTTTATCGACCCAATTGTCTCACATTTGAAGAAATCAGTGTGTGGAAATGGAGAGCTAGGAACTCATGAGAATGCAGAGGGGCCGCTCTGAGACAGGAAATGTCTTACAAAGCAGGCAATCGTCATGTGACCAGCAATCTTATTTACCCAAGGAAAGTCAAAATATACAGCCACATGAAATCCTGTCCATAAATGTTGATAGAAGCTTCACTGTACATCAAGAAAGGAACAACATGTAACAACCAACTCATCTATTGGTGATTGGGTAAACAAACTGTGGGGCATCCAAGCCATAGATTATTACAGCAATACACAAGAAGAAAGTGCAAGTTAATTCAGTAACGTGGTAAACAGGAGGAGCAGTATGCTAAGAGGAAGACAGAAAACTTAAAAGCCGCTACACACTTTCCCTTTCCTCCAGAAGAAAACAATACAGAGCAATAAGAATGGAAGTCACGATCTCTGGTTTCTAGGATCTCAAGTTAAGGACTTGGAGGCACATGAATATTTAAGGGAATACAAGGGAATCCTCGTAACCTGGTGATGAGTGCATGATGGTATAAATTTATGAAAACTTGTCAAACTGAACTTCAAAAAAAGTGGGTACAAATGTTTGTGAATTTCTCTTTACCATACCTAAACTGAGCAAAAGTGGACTCAGTGTGTGGTGGTTTGAATAAAAATGTCCCCCATAGGCTCCAAGTATTTGGACATTTTGTCCCCGGATGGTGGTGCTATTTTGGGAGGTTTTAGAAGGTGTGGCTATCCTGGAGGAAGCACATCACCGGGGGTGGGCTTAGAGAGTTCTTAAGCCTTGCCAGATCACCAGTCGCTTTCTTGCTTCTTGTGCCTGCATGATGATGTGAAAGCTTAGCTTCTGCTGCTCCTCCAGTCACCTCTGCGGCCATGCCTCCCTGCCATGCTGGACTGTAATTCCCCTGGAACCATAAGCTCAGATAAACTCTTCCTTTTATAAGTTGTTTTGGTCAGTGTTTCTATCACAGCAACAGCAATGTGACTAATACAGTGTTGGTACCAGAGGGTGGGCTGTTGGCTGTGAAGAACGTGACCATGTGGGGTTTTGGAAGAATGCAGAAGACTTTGAAAGCTTGGACTAGAAAAGCAGTTGATTGCCATAAGTAGAGCTTAACAAAGCCATTCTAGTAGTGGTCTGGAAGAAAGTAATGTTGAGGACAATGTAGTTCCAGAGGGAAATAAGGACTTAAGCAGCAATTGGGATATTTTGGCAAAGAGTGTGACTGGAGGAGTCTGGCTACAGCCAAAAAGCTTGCCTGAGACTAAGTTGAAAAGCCATACACTAATTTCTCTGGCAGAAGAAATTTCAAGACAGCATAATGTAGAAATGGTGGTGTGGCTAGTAATGGTGAATATTATACAGATTTACAGTGAAAAAGATCAAATGGGCAGAAAGAAATACAGAATGTACAGGATGGGTTGAGAAAGAGCACTAGGAAGATAAATGTTGGAGCCCTAGCATGTGCTGGAGAGGATCCCTCTGGTAAGGAGATTAAAGTGATTAAGGAGGGGCCTAGAGATTTGCACTTAAATGATAGAGAGAGTGCCTCCAGGGCAAAACACACCCAGTTAAGCCTCTAATTTGTGAAAGGAAAATGCTGCCGGGACCACTGAGGATAGACTCTTCTACAAGATTTGGTGTTTGCCCTGCTGGTTTGGACTTGTTTTGGTCCAGTGTTTCCTTACTATGCCTCCATTCCTCCCTTTTGGAATGGTAATGTGTATTGAGTTCCACTGTATGTTGGGAGTATGTAATTTTTCTTTTGACTTTATACTTACAGTTAAGATATTTACCAGAGTCTCAGAACAGACTTTGGACTATGGACTTTTGAATAGTATTGAGACTAATAATGACTGTGGGGACTTTTAAAGCTGGACTAAATGGATTTTGCATATTATACGGTCATGAGCCTATGAGGGCCAGGGGATGGAATGTGGTGGTTTGAATGAAAATGACCCCATAGGTTCCAAGTATTTGGACATTTTGTCTCCAGATGATGACGCTGTTTTGGGAGGTCTTAGAAGGTATGGCTATCCTGGAGGAAGCAGTCACTGGGGGTGGGCTTACAGAGTTCTTAAGCCTTGCCAGATCTCCAGCTCCTCTCTTGCTTCTTGTGCCTGTGTGATGATGTGAGAGCTTAGCTTCTGCTGCTCCTCCAGCTACCTCCAGCCACCATGCCTCCCGTCCATGATGGACTGTAATTCCCCTGGAACGTAAGCTCAAATAAACTTTTCCTTTTATAAGTTGTTTTGGTCAGTGTTTCTAACACAGCAACAGAAAAGTAGCTAGTATACAGTGCTAAAGAAGGTGTTTGAAAAGTCCACACTGGATGTATCATTAAAAGATCTCATAATGCCACAATGAGTGAACGAAGGATTTCTAGAGAGAAAAATGAGTACCAACAAAGGAATCAACACCAGAGCCTGTTCAGACATAATAGAAGCACTGAATGCCAGAAAACAACAGAAAAAGAATTTCAAGGGAATTCTTCTGTGAGGGGAAAGTAACAGTGCCTCCCAGAACTCTATACAGAACCAAACTGTTGAGGCAGAGGAGAACAAATGAACTTCACTTCCCACCTGCCTATCTAGGTATTTACAATAAGATGTCTTCAAGCTACAATGAAAGTAGAACATCGAGGTTGGCATGGCACCAGAGTCATAAATTCAGCACAGGATCATGAAGCATTTCTATAAAACAACAGTCAAGGCTGAATCCAAAAGATGAGAAGAACAGTCCCCTGGGAGAGAGATTCATCAGAGTAGGTAGTACAGTTGCACTTGGAGAAAGATGGGCCTAATATAAAGGCACATTTTGCAAGACAATTTCAAATAAAACAAAAAAAAGCATGGAAAACTTTCAGAAAGACAAAATTGCATAAGAAGTGATGGTCGGCGTTTGAAGCAACATTATATGTTGGAACAGAAACTCAGTGGGCTCCAAGGAAAATATCTGTGTTCCAACACACCGCCATGTCTACGTAAACAGGGCAAGGTTTAAAGAATCTTCCCCTCCTTCAGACAGAAGAAGAATGAGGCTGTAATAGCACAAAGCAAATCCCAAACTCGTTGAGAAGGTTCACTGGGGTAGGAAATGAAACACAGCAGAATTACAAGCTGGCAAAACAAATTTGAGCACTTTCTATAGAAAACTGACCTAATGTGTAGGAGTGAATGTTTTCCTTTTATTATCAATTTATAAACGAGCAACACAAAATGAACAAGAAAACGTGTGGAATTAAAGTTTGGGTGGATATTATTCTGGTAACATCAGCATTTATAACTTTGTCCAGTCTGTTATTGTCCAAGGGACGGTTGGAAGAGCAAGCCTCTTTCTGGCACAAAAGAGGCCATCTTACCCTGGCACAAAACACCATACCTGTTGATATACCAGTAACCCCTGGTTACTGACGTTACTCCCATCCATTGGCACACAGGCTCTTAAAAAGTAAAAGTCTCTAAGTTTTGAAGTATCATGTTGGCCAACCAGTATATAGTTTATTTTAATACTAAGGCTAATTTCTTGTTAATTCCCTATGAGAAATCTATCTTTCATTGATTTGCTTAATCTCGTTCTTGCCTCTGCATTCTGTTTTTAGGCTTAACATAATTCATTTGAATCTGAGTCATACCCTGGCACCTTGGGTACAGTTAAAACTTTCCTGTACATGTGGCTGCTTGTGATATACTCCATTAATCTAAAACTAGGCATACCACAAAGCTGCTGCCCTCACACATAAAACCTTATCATCAAGATAACAATCATACTAATAACTTTTCTGCTTCATAAGAAAATTTTCTTACTAGATAATTATTTTTAATTAAATGTTTGTGATTTTTGTACAATGTAATTTGATGGTATTTAGCTCCCCTCCCCTACCTCTATCTTCACCTCCTCTATTGTCCCCCAGTCCAATTTAATGTACTCTGTTACATATATAATAAGGCCTATAGCATCTATTTACTTTTTAATCTACCTACACACAACCCTCACAGAAACATCAAAAGTATCCTCAGTGGATCACAATAATCTTAATGATTGCATAGCTCCATAAGTCAGTTCCCCTCCTCTTTCCCACTGGCTGATCTCTCCGCTGCCTGCCCTTAAATTCATACCTGTCATATAGCAGCCTGTGAGTAATATTTTCCCCATTGTATGAATTGTGACTTCATTTTCGCCCATTGTCTCACATGAAACTTAACTTTCCTTCCACCAGAGCTCTCCCAGAGAGAGAGAACTTGGGGTCAAACTAGGAAAAAATGAAGGAGAAATTTGCTTAAACCTAAGTAGCTCATTTATTCAGCTATGCATTGCTCACACAGAGATGAGTTATTAAACACCCAGTAGGTGTTAGGTTTAGTGCCACACAGTGTTGGTGCAACAGTGAACAGATGATTATGTGAAAAGATTTGTGTTTGGACAAACTGACAGTTGTCTGCAAAATGAGCATATTAGAGGGAGCTCTAGTTTGCTATGACTAAGTACTCTCACCAAAAGTAACTTCCAGGGGGAAAGGTTTTATTTCACCTTACAGGTTACAGTCATTGAGGAAAGTCAGGGTAGGAATGCAAGCAGGAACTTTGAAGGAATGCTTAGAAAATAGAAAGTTCACGCTCAGCCAGCTTTCTTATATATCCCAGGACCACCTGCCTAGGGATGGAGCTGCCCACAGTGGGCTGCGCCCTCCTACATGAATTAACAATCAAGACAACCCCCCACAAACATGCCCACAAGCCAATGTGATCCCAGAAATTCCTCAGTTGAGATTTCTCTTCTCAGATGATTCTAGACTGTGTCAACTTGACAATGAAGGCCGTAGGGGACCTAGGGTAATGTGAGTGCTAGTAGAAGTCAACTGGATGTTTAATTAATGGGTGATGGAAATATGCAGAACCCTCAGGACTTGACACTGAGATGAAGAGGACATGAAGGATGTCCCCTAGGCATCTACTGTTAAGTGGATGGTTTTCTAACGAGAACACTTAGCAGTTATCATGTTGGGAAACTGAAGAAAATTCTGTTTCAGGATATCCCTGAAAAAGCCTCTCATTAAATGGGGTATTGCCACAGGCACTTGGCCTATCTCAAGAGTTTGCATGCTCATAAATTCATTCAGGTTCAAGACTCACTAATTACACCCTCATATTTTAAGCCTATTATGGAAGAAGTTCAAATCACCTGGGTGTTTGTCTACAAGCCAAAGTTCACTCAAGATAAGCCAGTAGTAATGACTTAACTTCAAGCCTAGTGGCTCTTGATCATATTTAAACCTCAAAGACTTTACGGAGGAGATGACTAACAAACTTCTTTCCAATTGGGAAACAAAGGTTTTCATTTTCTGATTTCTTCTTAAACATATTATTTGGCAGAAATGGTTTAAAGGCATTAGTTATCATGTAGGAGCCCAGACAACAAGATGAATCCACTTGTCTCATGAGACATACGCTTTGAGCACAGATGTTCAGGGAACTAAGGGCAGGCGCTTGTGATAATGTATGGCATCTTTTCTTTGACCTCAAGATAAAAGCAAATAAGAGAAATAAAGCGAGCCACTTACCAAGCCATAAAATTGAATCCTGCTTCACGGGCTCTGATCTATCACACAAGTTCTGTCTTTGCCAGAAAGATGGAGTATTTTCATCAGAATGTCAGCTCTGCCTTTTCTTTGCAAAAGAGGAATGGGGTTGGATGTTTTTAAAGAGATGTTTGAGTTTAATTTAATTTAGCTAATTCATCAGGCACATTTACTGAACTCTTCCAACCTTCTGAAAGGAAGAGAAAGTGCAAAGGCCTAGCTGGCCTCCACCATGAGGACTTTCGATGCCTCTTTTCCTTAATAGTTGTAACAACCCTGTAAGGTTACCTAACTTAGAGATTTAGTCAAGCCGAAATCCAACTTTAAGTTTTACCCAGGTTTCTATTCCTTTCTCATTAGAAGGTGATCTGCAAAATGCAGATCTAGATGTTATTTATTTAAATGAGGGCACTGAAACAGCTTGACAGCCCACCCCATGCAACAATTCACTGCCTATAGGTCCTCAAAGAGGATGAGCCTTTGATTCCTCCCCTGTATATGATATTTATGGTCCTAGTTTTGTGCAAGACTTGTGGAGGGTATCCAGGCAACCATAATCAATCGCAAGAGGACAAACACACACACACACACACACACACACACACACACAACACTGTGTTAATAAAAAGTAACACAACATGAGAAAACATGAGAGCTCACACTTTTCCATGAATCTATGCCACATCATGCACATTGTAAAGTCATAAACTTTCATAGATGAAAACCCAAGGATGTGTGAAATGAAAGACCTGTGGGATCACACTGCCCCTAGTCTGTCTCAGTACCTGCCAGTACTTTCTGTGTGACCCTGAACAAATTATATAACTTCGTATCTGCAGATACCCCATCTAAAAAATATGAAGTGCTTTTTAAAGTTTTGTGAAGATAAAATGATGTGATTAACTTCTCTGACAATACCTGTCCCCAAAATGCCAAATTCATGGCATTTCAACTTGTAGTCTTAGATGTAGAAACCATGGAGGCATTCATTAAGGTAGTGTCTGAGTAGGAACCTGGAAGCATTTCCATGATGAAAGTTCTACTGTTCTAAATGCTTTCTATTGCTGTGATAGAAACATTGACCAAAACCAACTTGGGGAGGAAAGGGTTTATTTCACCTTACATCACCCAGGTCACAGTTCATCACTGAGGGAAGTCAGGGCAGGAACCTGGAGCACAAACTATGAAGGAATGTTCCTCATTGGCTTGTTCCTCTGGCCTGTGCTCAGTCTGCTTTCTTATGTACAGCCCAGGCCCACCTGCCCAGGGTTGGCCCCGCCCACAGTGGGCTGGGACCTCCCACATCTCTCAGCAATCAAGAAAATGGCCCACAGACATGACCACAGGGCCAGTGGAGGCAATTCCTACCATGCAGGTATGTCAAATTGACAACTAAAACTATCCAGCATATCTGCTAAATGCATACATATTCATGTATAGATACATGCAATAGAAACATACATGACTTTTACACTTATTTAAAAACAAATTCATTTCAAAACCCTGTAGTAGTTAAAACTATTAGAGATCTGGGTATGTTAAGTTCTACCAAAAAATTAATTTTTTTGTTAGTATTGCCAGCAGGATCATTAAATCATTTATGTGATTTCCAGCTAAACTCCAGGAAAAACTAGTGCAAATTCAGCAATTGGGAGACTGTCACACCAGGCTTCCAAATCCCACCTGCCTTTGTAGGATCACAAAAGCAACATCCAGAGGCTGGAGAGATGGCTCAGTGTGTAAGAGCACTGGCTGATTTTGCAGAGGATCTGGGTACGGTTCCTAGCACCTACATGGTAGCTAACAACTTTCTGTAACTCCATTTCCAGAGGATCTGACAAACTCTTTTGCTCTCTGCGGGGATTGCACGACACGGGTGCACTTAGACACACGCAGGCAATACAATCATACACATAAAATGAAAATAATAAATAAAATATTTAAAAATTAAACAAAAGCAACATCCGGACACAGCTGTGCAGGGAAAGAAATCATCTCTTGCTATTTAAAAACTAGTTCCCAGGGCTGGAGAGACAGCTCAGTGGTTAAGAGCATTGACTGCTCTTGTAGAGGGCCAGGGTTCGAGTCTCAGCACCCACATGGTGGCTGGCAACCATCCATAATTCCAGTTCCAGGAGATTCAATGCCTTCTTCTGTCCTCCACAGAAGTTGCATGACGTGGGTACACTTAACATACATTCATATACATAAAATCAAAAATAATAAACAAAATATTTTAGGAAATTAGTTCTCATTAAAAAAGTGATGGATGGTAATAGAGAAAATTTACAACATACCAGAAAAAATTAAGACCCTAGTACCCCCTAAGATATTATATCTCCTTCAACAAATTTTGTGAGGGCTTGTTGATGTTGCTGTCCTTTGACTGTCCAACCTCTCCCTTTTTGTCTGGCCTTTTCCTTCAACATCATTTTGTCATCCTTAGTGAAGTGATTACATTTCTGAAAGGAGACTGTGGTACCCAGGCTTCCCTATAAGTCAGCTGCTTCCACCAGCTGTACACTCTCCACCTCTAAGCCTCAGCCTTCACTTTTAGAGTGAGGATGGTAAGAGCTACCATCTTAGTACAAGGCTGTACTGTATAAGAATGAAGTGAGATATTCCAAGTAAGACTCTCACAGTGTACTGAGCAGAACAGTAAGGACTCTATAAAAATATGACTAGTTACAGCCGGTGGGATTCTTTTTCACTTGCAAATCATATGAAAATGCTAATTGATAATAGCAAATGGGAGCACATTTTCTCTCAAAATGGAAAGTTCAGCTGAAACTATAACCAATGGGTCAATCACTAGACTCATGAGTTGCTACATGGTATAAAGTGTGACATAGTCCATTGGTCCACACTTCAAGGCCTACAATGAAACCTCTTCTCCTATTGCCTGAGTAGTCCCAGTATTCCTACTTATTGGATCACCTGGAGTCACCTGCTTCCCCAAATCAATGACTGGTACTGAGGAGTTAGCTGAGTAGATGGGTTAATGATGGTGGGATGAGTATTAGCACTATAAAGATTCCCATGGACCTCTGAGCATGTTAGCCTAAATGGCCAAAAGGGATTTTGAGGATGTAATTAAAGATTGAAAGATGTGAAGCTTACTATGCTATCTGGGTTGAACCAGTGTAATTCCAAGTGGCAATGCAGGAGAGCCATGAAACAGGTGTAGAAGGCAGTGTGTTAAAGGATACAGAGACTGGCATGATGTGGCCATAAACCAAGGGTTGTCAGCAATCTGAACAAGACAGAGGTACCAAGGAACATATTCTCCTCTAGAAGCATCCATAAGGAAACGCCCCTGCCTGTTAACATCTGACTTTAGCTCACAGAGAACCATTTTGGAAAGTCTGGCCAACAGACATGAAGCCATTAGGTTTGTCATAATTTGTCACAGCCCCACGAGGCAAAGAAAGACACCCCTATCCTCGGGTCATCACCTCCTTCCACTGAGTACCCAGACCGCACAGAAGAGAAAGGCAAAGAACAATTCTCCACATGGTAAACGAATTCTGCTCACTGACAAGAATGCATATGACGGGAAAAGCCCATATATCAGTGTTGGTTTGTTTGCTGTTGGATTTTGCTGCTTTTATCATTCTCTTTCTAAATTCTGTATAAATATTACAATAGCACAATGTAGTCTTCAATCGCTTTGCCAGGTTATGCTTACCTATTCCTCCACATTTGTATACTAGGTTCTTGACAGGAGGAGCCTTTCTTTGTTTATTCTGAATGAAGTCAGTATAGCAAAGACTGGGGGCACACCTGTGTAACAAAAGTAGTAGGTCACTTTCTTCTTAATACTGATGCCATGAAGAAGGAGGCACGTGCTGGTAGCACGGAGAATATTCACAGAAGTGCGAGACGGACAGGTGATATCACCTTGTGTTCGAGGATTTCTTGCTTTCCTGCTTTGGGTCTTGAGTTCAGTCCCTGTGTAGCCTACAGGAGTTGGATGAACTCATTGATCTCCAAGCTGCCTTCCATATTTTAGTGCAACATTAGATGTCAGCAGCATTGGTTATGTGGGAAATACAGGGTTCCCTCTGAGACATGAAGCGATTCTTGGAAAGGTGGTAAAGGGCTCTGGACCTGGGGGTATCAGTACAGTGTGAGAAAGAGAGCTGATGGGGAAAACATTAAAGCCCTGGGCGTTTCCCTTATCACGTGACTTTCTCTACTGTGTGATCTAGCAAGCCTGATTAAAACCTCGGCCAGCTCAGAAGACGAGTTTTTAGAGAGAAACTCGGCTGGTGAAGAGGTTTATCTTTATGAGTGGTACATAGACTGGGATATTAAAAAATATGTATAAGGTCACCCAGGCCCAGAAAGACAAACTCTGCATGTTCTCTCTTGTATATGAATCCTAGCTGAGACTCTTTTGTTTTGTTTGTTTAATCTAGAGTGCATACAAGAAGCCAGAAATGAGAAACAAGAAATCAGGGCTGGACACATTAGTGGAGGGAGATAGTGACATACAGGCAGAAGGAGAGAGGGAAAATACATTTCTTCCTCGTTTATCACACCACCTAAGCTTTACTTATCTCACATCCCTCTCTCCCTGTCTAACCTCTCTCCTCTCTTCTCAGTTAAAGCACCCCCATTTCCCCCTTGATAATACCTATCTACCTGTCTCCTATTACCCCTACTCCCCTCCCTCAGCCTTGTTCTGGGTCAGAGTACATGCTGAAGGCAGAGGCTCTACATGTCCAAAACTCAGATACAAGAAACAAATCTCAGCCTGGTGAGCTACAGAGGCCTCACCAGCCTTCAAATTTAGATGCCCACATTTGCAAAATAATACAGTAAAATGAGAAATCAGATTCTGAAGTCATAACCCACTGTCTCTCTTACTGACATTCTGGACAAAATATGCCAAGTTTAGAAACTCAATTTTCCCTGACAATCCAGCATCCGTGAGATAAGACGTGCTATTTTATTATCTGCCTGCAAAGACAGACAGGCACTCCCGTGACGTCTGTGTGGTCAGTGGGAATAGATACCTCAGCTAGGGAAACAGGCATCACCTGGTGTCAGGTTGGGCCATTTACAAGTCATTTTCAAGACTGCTGAGAAAGAAACCATCTTATTACCAGACATGGTGCTGACACTAATAATCCTAGCCCACAGGAGACTGAGGCAAAAGATCATGAATTCAAGGACAGACTGAAATATTTAGCAAGACCCTCTTTCAAAATGCCAAAACCGGGTCCGGTCCTGTGGAGATGACTCAGTGGGAAAGGGTGCTTGCTGTTCAAGCATGAAAATCTGAGTTCAAATTCCAGACACACATATAAAAGTGAGGTATTACTACACGTTTATCACCTCAACACAGGAGGACAGAGACAGGTGAAACCTGAGAGCTCACTGGTCAGTCAGTCTAAACCAAACGGCAAACCTCAGGTCAGTGAGGGCCCAGTCTCTAGGAAATAGTGTGGAGAATGAAAGAACAGGACACCTGATGTCCTCCTCTGGCCTGGGCATGCAGTGCACACACATAGGCATGTGCATCCACACACCCATGCGCATGCACCTCACACACCCCACAAACATGCAAGCCAGGTATAGTAGAGCACACTGATAATCCCAGCACTGGGGGATGGAAGGAAGGAGGATAATGAGTTTGGGGTCACCCTGAGCTGCACAATAGTTCAAGACTAGCCTCTGCTAGGAAGTGAGACTCTAAGAGGGGAGGACCACATAAAAAGCTAACCACATTGGACGGGGTATTCTTGATCCTATTATTTTTACCCAGTCCAAGCATTTAATCCTCAAGAGCCTCAGCAAGTTAACAAATACAACCAGAAGGCTAAAAAAAAAGACAAGTGGGGAAGAAAAACTGATTTACCAAAGACATTTGCTTTTAAAGTGAAGGATAATTTAGGAAGTTGAAGATTATGCCATGATTTTACAGGAAAGCAGAAGTCAGAAGAGTGACACTTAAATGGTGAGTTCATGGCAGAAGCCGGCTGCTTCCTTCACACTCATGATCTTATTTAAAATCTCCACAGCAAAATTTAGGACTGTGCCAATTTTATAGACAAAAAAAGAAATAAAACAAAAATTCCAGAACTCACAGTGGCAGGATTTTCAGAGGCTCTGCTACTTTTTAAGGGTGAAGAGAGTCTTCTCCACACTCTGCTGTAAGCCCAGTGTGCCTCTTGGGTTGAAGAACATTTGCATTCCAAGGTACACTAACTTGAGGTCATGATAGTTCCCGCCAAACTCTGCTGTCCACCCAGCTCCATGGGATTCTTTGATAAGTCGTGGGTGTCATTCCAAATGTGTTTCCCAGTGACAGGAACTCATATCACCCTGACAGAGGTCAACAAAATTTCAATACCAAAGTCCCACAAAAGAGAATTTAATGGAAGCATCATGAAACATGTGACAGTTGCATAATCTAATGGGAGAAAAGCAAGACACCTGATTTCTAAGAAAACTGGAATCAAACTGTCAAAAATGCCCCCCCAGCATATACCCCTTCTGTCTATCCTTCCTTGGCTGTGGTGTCTGCAGGTCCTAACTCCTCTGTTGCAGAACAGTTTGCTCTGCATAACAAAGACAGGTCTTCTTCCAGCTCCTGGAGAGGAGAGTTAACTCATATCACTCTGACCACAGGTTTAGAAATTGGATCTCTCCTATGAGGTGTCCACTTCTGATCCATCCCCTACTGTCAGAGAAACAGCTCTGTGGGATCATGGTGTATACACAGTGCACTTGACAACTGAGAAACTTCCAGAACATTCCAGGACAGGAGAGCTACTGAGACACTGACAAGCTATGAAAGTACACAGCTGTGAGGTTGAAAGTGAAGCTTTTCACTGTCCCAAGAACTGCACGGCATTTTCAAACTCGAAGTAGGTAGTTGTCAAGACCCCTGAGCACTCATGTATGCCTTTGTCCATACCTCAGACCTTTCTAAAACAGAAGAGAAAAATAAGACAACGATATAATCCCTACCCTCAGAGCTTACTGCCTGCCAGGGGAGACCGACAAGTACAGTAATGGCATCGGGATTGTCAGTGAGGGTTATTAATGGAGGTCTGGTGAGGGCAGTGTTTTTCATACTGTGTGTTGAGACCATTGGCAGTTCATTAAATCAGTTTACTGGGCTGCAGACAACATCTTTTACAAAAGCAATGAAACAGCCTGGAATATATATTAGTCTTCCTTGCATGGGGTAAAAATGCAGGAGATTAGAGAAACAATTGATTTGAGTCTATGCATGGTGTGTAGGCATAGATCTGTGTATAAATTCATGTTGTAAGATGCATTTCTTACTTTGCACATCACGCACAGCCTATGAAAGCCTACAATATAGCATGTACAGGAATCGCGTGACAGGCAACAGGCAGCTAGACAATATTGTAAGGAGGCAGAAGGCGAATGAAAAGATTTTTAAAGAGAAGTACTCTCACAGCTGGAGGGATGGCTCAGCGGTTAAGAGCACTGGCTGCTCTTGCGGAGGACCCAGGTTCGATTCCCAGCACCCAATGACAGCTAACAACCATCCTAATTCCAGTTCCAGTGGATCCAACACCCTCTTCTGACCTCATCAGGCATTGCATGGCATGACATAGGTGCACTTACTTACACTCAGACAGTGCATTCATACACATAAAGTTAAAAATAATCATAATAAAACATTTTTTTTAAAGAGAAGCACTCTCAAGAATCTTGTTCGAGGAAATAAAGATACAGGGATTGAGAAAGCAAGGTAAATCCCTAAAGTGCTATGATCAGAGGTAGTGGAAAAGCCTGTGAGAGGTGGTACATTGTTGACAAAGTCATTGACGCTACCATTCCAATACCGAGAATGTCTGCAGAAGAGGGAAAACATGAGCTCCTACCAATGAAAGGAGGAAAGTCAAGGTGACCAGGCTGTGAACATTCAGAGGCATCACAGATTGCTTTTCCATTTAGATCCAGAGAAGCCTCACAATACCAGCAGTATCTTTGAGTTATGCATGAGGACTTTTAGACTCATCTCAGGGATCAACTATGTGGGGTTTATGTGGATAAGTCAGAGGATCTGGAAAAAGACGAGACACAGACATTCCATAGCCATTTCAGACCAAAGAAAATAGAAAACCATTGACTCAGCCATGTACTTCTCCAATCCAACTGTAGAGGTGCCTCCAAGGAGGTCTACCTATAATGCCATATGAAATTTAATTCACCTTTTGTTGATGTCAAATGTTCACAATAAGGCTGAGATCCACGGTCAGGATGGCAGGGTTCAAATCTACCTAACGTTCTTTGTGATACCAGTCAAGGAACCTAGCCTTTCTGAGCTTCAGCATCTTCTTGGGAGAAACTGGTTTGTGTGGGAGCCATGGAGTATGCTGCTTAGATTTCCCATGAAGAAAGAGCTTGACTTTCAGGATAAGTAGTGACTTTAGACATCAGTGTTCAGCTGCATCAACTTTAGGACCCACCAGAGTCAAAGTTCTGACTATGCTCTTACCTGAAACCCCTAGTGTAAATGTTAGTGCTACAACCTTGGTCATATTGCACATGTGTTTCTGCTGTAAAGATACCTCCACTTGGATAGAGCAAAAGTTTGGAGGGCTACAGCAAGGTCAAAGGCTAATTCTGTCTAGTTCCACTCTCTCCAGACCCTTCCCCTCAGAAACACCAAGTCTAATTTGTGGTTTGAAGATTCCCTCAGCTAGTCCTTCTTCCTTCCCCTGATCTTTCATAGGCAAAATTCCCCCAAGAAGCCTCCTGCATGCCTATCATTTTCTGAGTGTCTGTTTCATGGAATGGGCACAGCATCTAATGTCAGGTGTCCCCCAACTCCATCCTTGAACTTTCACTCTTTATGTACTCATTCTCTATATGATTTTTATGGGTTTGCACCATTTCTAATCAAACACTCTCGGTTAGTCTCTCCATCCCTTAGTGATCTTCTGAACTCCAGACATACATATCCAACATCCAGTGAACATATCTCCCAGGATCCAATAAGAATCTCGGAGCTAATGTGTCCAAACACAACCTTCTAATATTTGCTTCCAAATTTCTGCCTTCTTCAGTCTTCCTCTTTCAAAAAGGGTAGAAATTAAATATTTCTAGTTATTGTAGGAAAACGCCATAGTGCCACCTTGATATTGCTTATTCTCTTGTAAATACTCATTCAGTTCATCAGCAAATCTTGTGAGTTCTACGTAGAAACACACACTGCATCTATGTACTCCTTATATGTACAGGCACAACTTTCTCCAGTCACCTTATCCTCGTCCCTAGAGTGTTATAGAATCTTCCCATTCGGAACCCCTGCTTTGTTTCTCCAAGTTCAATCTATTCCCGACGTAGCAACCAGAATAGCCTCTTAAATGTAAACCAGATCGTTTTCTCACGCGATCTTCCAACAGTATCCTGTAATCAGAATAAAGCCATAATCTCAAAGTAACCGACAAGACCTTCTGTGATTGGGAAATGGCATTGTGATTTCTATTTGATTTGCTCATTGACTTCTTTTATTCAAACCATGAGCATTTTGTTATTTTACCCAAATACTGACTCACGTTCTTGCCTTGGGCTTATTATGCCCATTCTCTTCTCTTTGCCTACAATATCCTTTTCCCAGGTATCTGAATGGCTTTCTCTGACCGTTTTCAGGACATGTTGCTTATTAGTGAAGCCTTTTGATAGAATCTGAGTCTATGTTACCACACAATGCATGTGGAAATTCTAACTCAAAAGATGGTACCGAGGAGATGAGACTTCCTTGAATGTAATAGGGTCCTGAGGATTGACCTCTTACTGATGGGATTAGTATCCTGAGAAATTAAGACCTCAGAAAAATGTCTTGTCTTTTCAGTCATGAGGACATACAGTTGGAAGGCATCATCTATAGCAAGAAAATGGGTTCTCAGCAGACATTGAATTTAAAACCACCTTGGACTTCTCAAACTCCAGAACTTTGTCATATAAGTTTCTGCTCTTTTAAGCAAACTGATTCATGGTATTTGCTATAGCAACCCAGGGAGACTAGATTTCCAGTCTCTTCATTCTCAGAGTTCTATGCAGAACTGCAGAGCCTAAGACTCCTGTTCTCTTCCCTGTTATACTTTATACCATTTTTTTATTAATTATTTAAATTTAATGCATATGAGTGTTTCGCCTGCATGAATACAAGTGAACCTGTGTTGTGACCGGCAATGCCCGTGGAGGTCAGAAGAGGGCATCAGATCTGCTGGAACTGGGGTTATAGATGGTTGTTAGCCACCATGAGGGTGTTGTGAACTGAATCCAGGTCCTCTGCAAGAGCAGCTAGTGCTCTTAACAGCTGAGCCATCTCTCAAAGCCCAATTTTATACTATTCTTAACATCTGAAGTAACATATTTTCAGTGCTTGCCTTTTTATCTTCTTTTAGGTCAAATGAAATTTTTAAGGAAATTTACTATTTTTGAGCTAGTTTTGCATCTTAACCCTAATGCTCAGTTCATGACATGCACATGACATGGGCCACATGTGATGACTATCTGGTGTATAAATGAATGAAGGTTGACTATAATAGTGTTGACCATATGTAATTGCTGAAAATCATCAATATTTAATGCAAATTGTTTCATACAGTGCCTAGCACACAACAGTGATACGTAATTGTAAGCTTGAGTTAATTTTGAGTTATGGCTATTTTATATAAAGTAGACATACAAATTTAAGTATCAGGGACAACAGTAGACAGTAGGGACTCTGGGACTACAGTACAGACATCTCACTATGATGACTTGTTCAGATGACTTCACAGAAAACTTCAGGATAGTGCAACTCATGTAGATAATAAAGATTAAAATTAATGCACAAGAAGTGGGGACCCAAGCAGCTCCCTATATTTTCAGTGTGTTGTGCTTCAATGTTACACAGTAGGTTTCCAGTGTAACTTTCAATCTCTTCTTCAATAAAATGAAGAAAAATAATAGTTGATATAAGTCAAAGTCGAGTTGCTACTTGTTTTTTAGGGATTTTTTTTTTCTTCTTATTGCTTGTGCCTGGGATCTACATCTGGTTTACTTATTGTTTTCTTTGTTTTTGTTCTCTTTCAGGAGTTAATACAGCAGTGTACCATGCAAGGAAGACGCAGAAGTTCACAAGACAGGTGTGGTCCGTGCCTTCACAGAGTTTATACTTAATCATCGAAGGCTGATAACCAACGAGGAATGAGAGCAGACAGTGTCAGATACTAGAGGCATGGAAAACACGTGGTAGGAAAACAACTTCCAACAGGAAGCGAAGATGGGAGGCTTCTTCGTTTTGAAGCATTTTAGAAGATGTAAGAAATTAAATGGAAAAGATTTTTTTTTTTGTCAAAAATACCTTTGCAAAGGAGTCATCTAGGAAACAGAAGAATTGGTTCCATGGAAATGAAAAATACGGGAAGTGCTGGGAGCCTGGAGACAGCATGAGGTCTCAACAGTTTCAAAGTTCTGACTGTTGTTTTTGAAGGCCAGAAAGTGTTGGGACATATGCTCAGTCCCTTTTCCTGAGAAGGGTAACCAGCTACTGGAGAAAGCTGAAAGGTTAGAGGCAGAGGCAAAACATGGTCCTTAATTGGGCACAGTATGGAAATACTGGCACTTTACCACCCTTCTAGGACTAATCCAAGGGTGCTCCACAGAGAACTGGTAATATCCGTAAATTCACAGTATGAAAAAAGAAGAAACACTTAGGTCTTACCCAGTTCTGCTGCTGTGACAGACTGTCATGGGTGGGACGGCTTGAAGTTAACATTCAGGGGGCACAGGGATGGGACCTGAGTTACAATATCAGGTTGCCCGCAGGGTCCAGATCCTGGTGACCGCTATCACAGGTTCACAGCAGGCCCACTTCTCATTGGCCCAAGGGCACGGCAGGCAGAGAAATGTCCGGATTCTTTCTCTTACACAGAAATTATTTCCATATTTCAAGGGGATTCCTCTTTATTATACACCAAAGTCTGTACTTCTCAGCCTCATCAGCATGAATATTTAGACTTAGCATATGTAAATCAAAGGGACGCCACAGTCAATGAATAGCAGGAAACAAATATGAAAAAGAAATTGAACAATGAAATGAAAATGAAAACTTCCTAAAATGATAAGCAAATTGCCCAAGGATTATAATAGGAAATGAGGAGAGAGAGAGAGGCCATCAGTCACAAAGACATCTGTGCTGGACAGCTTTAGTCGTCAAGTTGGCACCCTTAAAAGAGGGAACCTGAGCCGAGGAATTCCCTTCATAGGACTGGCCTCTGGTCATGTCTTTGCGACATCTTGATTGTTGAGTGTTGTGAAAGGCCCCAGCACACTGTGTATCATGCCAGCCCTTAGGAGGTGGTCCTGGTTTATATTAAACAGGCTGAACACTAACCAGAGGCACAAGACAGTAAGCAGTGCTCTTCCATGATCTGTGCTTCAGTTCCTACATCTGGGTTCCTGGCCTGAAGTCCCTCAATGACAGACGGTGATCTTGGAGTTGAAAATTGAAATAAGCCCTTTTTCTTCCACAAGCTGGTTGTGGTCAGACTGTTTTATCACAGTAATAGTGAAGAAAACAAGACAACAGCTCAGAGCAAGAAGGGGTTAACTAGATCGGGAAGAATTGGTAGGTTTCTGGTAGGTAAGTAAAAGCTGGGTAATACAGCACCGCACTGAGAGAGGGTAGCTGGAAGGATGGGGACACAGCGGCAAGAGACATAACAATGGCAGGTGGTGACATCCTGCAACTCATCGTGGGGAACAGGAAGAGACTCCACTGCACCCGCTAACTCTGCCCGTATATTCAATTGCATTCATTTATTCAAACGTGGGCATCAACTACACAATACTTAGGATATGTGCAAACATCTGGGATAAGATTGTAATACAAATCAAGAAAAATAAATGTTTAAAGAAAAAAGACATCAATCATTACAGCCAGCTGTTTTTTTTTTTTTTAATAATTTGAGCTATTTAAGTATGATACCAAAAAATTGCATATTTAAATGTCTATGTAGTCTTCGGTTGACTTCTAATTAACCTCTTTTGCTATTTCCCTTCAAGGGAAATTGGAAAATATTTTTATAGTCCAGAAAACCTTACTTTATAAAAGAATTACACAAATTTGAAAGCCACTTATAGTAATCTTTCAAAGCAAGCGAAGTTTGTAGCTGAATCCAGTCAAATCGTATTTATTTTTATCTGTCTTCGTTATCTCCACATTGCTGTCTTATTAATAGGATTCAAACAAAGCATAGTTTTCTAGTCCAAAAGTGAATGCTCGCAGTGATTCAAACATGATTTTCTCTAATCAGCCTGCATCTTATTACTTGTGATTCATTTCTTTAGGAGTTTGATGTTTGCAGATGCTTTTATGTAGGAACATTATTTAAAATGTCCTTCCAAGTGAGCACCTACCATGGTTTATAAACTACTTTTCTTCTTTCCTTCTGGTTTGTAGCAGAGGATTTTATTCAGTGTAAGCTAAATCTCAGCTAGGAAAAAGTTATTGCTGAGTTTTTTTCTTTCTCTCTTTTTTTTATTTTTGCCTTTCTGTCTTTTCTGGAAAAAAATACTAAGGCTAGGAATGCATGAAACCCTGTGTTAGACCACTGCATCATGTAAAAACTGGTTGTGGTGGTTCATGTCTGTGTTTGAAACCCTCAGGTGGTAGAAACAGGTGGATCAAAATCATCCTCAGATGCACAGGGAGCTTTAAAGCCAGTCTAGGACACATAGAATCTATACAGACAGCACCATTTGTAATCAGCGGGTATATACGTGTGAAAATATTCAAAAAATAAATTGGAATGAGCAAACAAATAATCACAAACGTTAAAACATTGGCAGCAAAAAGACTATGCTCCTGGTTTTCCTAAAGGTAGTTACAGAGGCCATCAAGTTGCACTTTGATGATAAGAGTACTTAATCTCTATGATGTCAGAAATCTTACCCATCCCATGATAGTTGGTCCCCAAAAAGAATTTGTGGTTTTATTGCCAGGTTAGGTTTAGTTGTACTGCAGTAACAAGTGAATGTTATAATCATGACCAGGCTGCAGTCTAACAGAAGTTGATTTTTTTCCACACACAAATTCATTGCTTCCTGCTGAGGTCTTCCTTCCTTCTGTGACTTGGGACCATTCTTCACCCCATAGCCACCCCAGTGTGAGAGTTATCAACTTACTCTAGCAGACAGAGAGACGGGAAACAAGCAGATCAGCCTTGAATTTCCTCTACCCGGAAGTCGCATGGATTACTTTGCTCACGAGTTTGGACCAGAAGGGGTCTCTTGGCCTTAACCTAGTGGCAAGGACAAGTGTGAAGGGGAAGGGGCACATGGACTATTCTGAGGTGAGCATTAATTAGCCCTGCCTTGATTAGCTGGCTGATAACGGTTGGCGCTGTGCCAAGCCAAGTGCAGAAGCAGAAGGAAACGCTGACCCTCACCTCGATGAAAGCGTCAATAACACCTGTAGCAAAAAGTCCATATGCTTTGGAGATAAAGTCTGCCTACTGCCTGGTTGGCACCTTTCTGCAAGGAGAACTTTATCAGGCCCCACAGAACTGCAAGGCTTAGCGTAAAACCCTGGCATCACAGGGCAGCGTGCTATCAGAAATGCAGATTGTAGAGCAACTGGTAAAACGCCTATCAGATACCACGTATCCACTTTAAAAAGTAGCAATTATTACTGTTATATCTTAATGATAAAATGTTGATAAATCATTATCATCTTGGAAAATCATTAATTAGTTTTGTTATATCTAATTTACCAAAAATAATGAAAACAATTTTGAAGTCTGAGCATCTCCAAGCTTTCCCAGTGGAGTTCAGAAGCAGCTTCGACCCTGCATTTAATTGACTTTTAGTAGAAAGTATAATATATTATTACCTTTAGAATTCTCATTTCAGAGGGGAAAATGGAGCTTTTTAGAGTAATTGCAAAAATTTTAAAGGGGCCTCAGTGCAGCAGAGAGGTGAGTTTCCATGGTGATGTCTCAGCAACACAAAGAGAAGGGGGGCATTTAATGAGCACTTACATGGTGCTAAACGGTACACTTGGCATTTTGCATCCAGTATCAGTCTGAAACTCTATGGAACTCTTATCAGGAAACTCTATCAGGAAAATCTGTGGAACCATCAAGATGGTTGCAGTTTTATGGATGAAAAGGCTTTAAGGACTTCCCTAGTCAACCATTTAGAATGATTCCTGAGTGCGATATGACCTCCCTTCACTGCAAGCTTGTATCCAGCCTGTCTCTACACCGTTCCCTAAAATTGCACTTTATTTTGATTCCCACACACTGACACCCCCCTCATTCCCTTGGACTTGTTCCCAGACTTTCTTGGGGTTCATTTAGTTAATACACAGACCTCTGTCTCCAACATGACTTTTTCCCAGCCCACCAGGCAACATCTGTAGTCTCATCTTGCTTGCTCAGAAAGAGCCTTTCCTTATAAGAGGAACCCCATGATTAAAGGGGAACTTAGGTGATATTTTATAGGATCAGCTGCGCAAGAATCATCAATAGACACCAAGTGGGACATTTGAAAAACAATAGACACTTCTACAGCCTCGCACAGTCTCAAGATTTTTAGTTTGAGAAGGAAAAATAAAGTTGATATTTAAAGTTGATGCATGTAGAAGAATTCTCAGGAACTTCTCCAGGGCAATGAAACTACTTTCCTAATGATTTCTAATTAATGAAAATTGATGATACTTTGATGGTGTGTTCAAAATCAACATTAGCAACAAGAAGCAGCTGGATTCCACAGGACTCTGGAGTGAGGCATTGAGAAGGGAACACAATCGTGTATGAGTTATTTCCGCTGGGAAGCAAAATCTATCTAAACAAAACACTGTGAAGATCATTCCACCATGAGTCTGCAGTCCTTAAAAATATCAGTGTGATGAAAATGGGAGTGATTGAGGAACCTTCTAGATTAAAGCAGGGTAAGAAAATATGGTAACTAAATGGACCAGGTCCTATACTAGAGGAGGGTCATGTCTGCACATTACCAGGTCAGTGGGAAAACACAGAATACTGGAATGCAGATGAAAGTCTTCTAACCATCTAAGTCTCCTAAACGCAATTCTGCTGTGGAGTTTAAGAGAATATTATTATTCTTGAATATTACACAAAGAAATGTTAGTAAGTAAAAGGACATGATACATATTATCAACTTCCAAATGATTCAGACTAGCAATTAAAATGATAGTGCCTCTGCTTTGCATTCAACACAAACACCCAACGTATAACTACATTCATGTTCATATATGTACATGTGCATATCTACGTCTACCTCCATCTACTACGTACCTAACTTCTCATTTGCGCCTATCTCGTGAGAGAGGGAAGTATTTAAAGTTGATGCATGTGGAAGAATTCTCAGGAACTTCTCTAGGAGAATGAAACTAT
Source organism: Nannospalax galili (assembly GCF_000622305.1). Classification (NCBI taxonomy): domain Eukaryota; kingdom Metazoa; phylum Chordata; class Mammalia; order Rodentia; family Spalacidae; genus Nannospalax; species Nannospalax galili. Next base: position 8,875,516 of record NW_008331789.1, read on the forward strand.
TTTCCTAACAATTCACTAAGTGTTGGAAGCTTAAACAATTAGAAATGTCTGATAAAGGCTAACAATTACTGTATGCCTCTCCTGTGCTCCGGATTGTTCTAGGCAGGCATCCAGCACGCTTTCCAAACTTTGAAATAGTTCTCAGTTCTGGTTACAATTTGTGACTGTGATAAACACTGACCAAAAGCAAGTCGGGGAGGAAAGGGTTTGTTTCATCTCACAGTTTTAGGTACCAGTTCATTGCCGAAGGAAATCAACACAGGAACTCAAGGTAGGAACCTGGAGGCAGGACCTGGAGCAGAAGCCATGGAGGAACACTGCTTACTGGATTTCTTTCTTTCCCTTGCCCAGCCAGCTTTCTCATACAACCCAGATCACCTGCCCATGGATGGCACCACCCACAGTGGGCTGGGCTTTCCTACAGTAATTGCAATCAAGAACATGCTCACAGATATTCTCGTAGGCCCATCTGATGGAGGAAACTGCTCCATTAATGTTCCCTCTTCCCAGATGACTCTCATTTGTGGAAAGCTGACAAACACCAACCAGAATACTCTGGATGTGGAACACATATTTCATTTTCAGATCTGAAAATGTAGAGGAGGGGGCAAAGCCTGAAGGATGTGGCAGGATAGGTAATGGTCTTGACATCAAACCAGACTCAACTCCTTTCACTACATGAAGACACTGTACATGTGGTATTGGGCAGAAGAAGGTAAGGTTTAGCAGAGCTCATTGCCCATAGGGAGGTAGAACAGGTAGACAGACTGGCAACTGAGTACCATGGCATGGTGTAGCACTAAATTTTCCCCTCCCCCTTCTTGAGAGACCCCTGCCCATGCCCTCTGAGGCCCCAAGGCTAACAAACCCACAGAATACCTTTTATTTGGGTTTTAGCATGGTTTATATGATGTTTGGGAAAGGGCGACTTACAGAGCATAAGCTCCCATAGTCCATCTTCTACATTTTGACTGAGTTTTGAGATCCTTGCCATGCCCTACTGGAAGTTTGCCAGCTGTCTGCACATCATCTTGCCCCTTGAGGTCAGTGCAGGATCCACGTTGTCCTCTCGAGGTCCACAGTTCCAGTTCTGGGTCCACGGCCTGGCTCTCCCGCTTGCCTGCTGTTCGCTGCCCGCAGACAATTCCTTCTCATTTTTCCCAGTGTGCTCTGCTTCTCTCTGTGTCTCTATACCCACCCCTTCTTCTCCTTGGAGGATGAGTTTACCCAACACAGGGCATGGTGATTACAATGACCTTTTCCCAACTAGCCTTTCCTGCACACCTAGCAAGTACCAGATGTCCTTCTCAGCTTCTCTGGAAGGAGGCACTGTGGCCCTGTGCTCGGGAACATGCACTGCAGTGTGTGTGACCCATCCAGTGATCACAGGTGCTGTAACACACATACTATGGCAACTTGTCCAGACAATGGAGAAAGGCTGCCTCAGCCGGTGGGGAACTGCTAGGTTGAATGGTTTTCAAAGGTAGAACAGGATGTGGAATCTTTATAGTCCCTGGGTATTAAAGGCCTGGCACACAGAGAATCTACCAACTCATTAATGGAAAAACGATACATGTGCTTTAAACACCATACTTGAGTGATTCCCTGAGCCAGTGAATGAGTGAATGTGTGAGAGAGTGGATGAGGGCACGACTGAGTGAGTCAGTGGGTTCCCTCTGCCATTCCTAGGCGCCTGGTAGGAGGAGCTCTTCCTCTGTGCCGCTTTTTCCAGATTCCCAGAGAAAGTGAGCAAACTCAAGTTCCAACAAACCTCTGCTTGGCCGATCCAGACACCAGAACTGTTTGAATGTGGCAGCAGATGGTGACTAACCACAGCCCTGGGCACCACCACACTGTTTGGCTTCTTATTAAAGAAAGTCTCTCTCTCTCTCTCTCTCTCTCTCTCTCTCTCTCTCTCTCTCTCTCTCTGTCTCATTGCTTAACACTTATAATCCCTTATTCTCACGAGAAGTTGGGGGTGAGGGAAGCCATCCTCCAAAATCTCTGCCTTCCAAAGCCAGACTCTGGAGTGCTCTGTAAGCCAGACATGGGAGTCCTTTGTCCCCCTCCAAAGACTGTGAGCTTACTTAAAACAAAATGAAATAACATTCTTTCCTATTTCCTCACTGTTTTCCCTTGCATGTCCTCCTTCGGTTTACAGAATGGGCCTACAGAGCATCAGAAGCCCTTGACATAAAATATGAGAAAGAGTCCATATTCCTTTGGTGGGGGTTCCTCCTGGAGTCAGGAAAGGAGCCTGAGACTTGATGTCCTCCTTGGCTGGGTGGGGAGCAGGGCAGGCTCAGGCTCTGTCCTCAGCTCAGCAGCCAGGCCAACCAAGCCACTCGCTTGAGCTTGTCTGGTGGACTAAAGTTCCAGTTCCAAAGCACCAGAGGAGCTGTGCTCACAGCTGGGGAGCAGATGGTGAGAAACTGGTCAGTCTCATTACCTTCATGTTGATGATGAAGAAACACAAACCCCAAAGAAAAAAATCATTTATGTAAATTCATGAAGGACAGAAGAGGAATTACGTCCCAGCCATTGGAGCTCCATTTCTAACTCTAGGCCTCCCATTTGGCCTGCCTGGCACAGAGAACGCAAATGAAAGAATTCTTGAAGGCTGACAGCATGTTCCCACCTCCTCCTCTTCATCCACCTGTTGTTGACTAAGCCTTGTCCCAAGACATTGAGGGCTTATAAGACATCTAGCACCTCCTTAGCCGCCCCCCCCCTTCCCAGCTCTCACGATACAGCACGGGCTTCCCTTTCCCCTGCCCGAGCTTCCCCTTCCTCCTCCAGAGACCCACTAGGAGACGGTGGCTTACCAACTATCCATTTTGGTGCAAGGATTCTTCTGGCTGAGAAACAACTACCACCACTGTCCTAATGATTTTATTTATTGCTGTGATCATACACCTCTCAAAAGCAACTTAAAGGAGAAAAGGTTTATTCGGGCTCACCATCTGAATTTACAGCCAATCATGGCAGCAGAAGTGTGAGGCAGCTGGTCACACTGCATCCACAGTCAGGAAGCAGAGCAAGATGAGTACTGGTGCTCAGTTCCCATTCTCTCTTTTTTTTTGTATTTTATTTATTACTTTTATTTTATGTGCATGAGTGTATTGCCTGCATGTAGGTAAGTATACCTGTGTCGTGCAATGCCCGCAGAGGACAGAAGAGGCCATCAGATCCCCTGGAACTGGAGTTAAGGACAGTTGTTAGCTGCCATGTGAGTGTTGGGATTCAAACCCAGATCTTCTGCAAGAACCACCGGTGTTCTTAACTGCTGAGCCATCTCTCCAGCCCCCGCCCCCATTCTCTTTTTTTTTAATGCTGTCCAGAACCACATCCCAGGGAATGGAGCCTCCCACAGCTAGATTGGGTTTTCCCACCTCAGTTAACTCAATCTAGGAAATCCCTCACAAAAATGTGCACAAGCTCCTTCTTTGATTAGTCAAGATCCTGTCAAGTATTTGGACATTTTGTCCAAGTATTTGGACAGTTTGTCCCCAGTTGGTGGTGCTGTTTTGGGAGGTTTTAGGAGCAGCAGCTTTGCTGGAAAAACACACGTCACTGGGGACAGACGTTGCTAGTTAAGTTTTGCCAGCCTTGCTTTGCTTCCTGTGCCTGCTCGAAGATATGTGCGCTTGGCTTCCCTCTCCGGCCCCTCCTGCCCCCATGCTTCCCCACCATATTGGGCTCTAACCCTCTTATTTGTAAGTCAAATAATTTTTCCCTTCTATAAGTTCCCTTGGTCATGGTGTCTTATCACCAAAAAAAAGGCGACTAATAAACAAGCTAGTACTGACAGTGAGGAGTTGGCTATGAAGAGTCCGACGATGTGGGTTTTGGGAGGAATGTGTAAGACTGTGGAAGTTTAGACTAGAAAAGTGTTTAAATGCTGTAAGTAGAGCTTAACAGGCCATTCTATTAGCAACTGGAAGTAAGTAGTGCTGAGAGCAAAGTACTTCCAGAGGGAAATAAGGACTTAAGCAGCAACTGAGATATTAATGGTGGTGTGGTTATTAATGGTGAGTATTATATAGATCTACAGTGAAAAAGAGCAAGGGGGCAGAGAAAGAAACGCCAAATGTGCAGCTTGTGGAGCAAAAGAGCACTAGAAAGCTTAATGATGTTGGAGCTAGGGCATGTGCTAGAAGTGAGGCTCTCTGATAAGGAGATTCAATGCTTTATGGAGTAGTCAAGAGACTTGCACTTAAGCAATGAAAGGAAAACCTTCATGGCAAGATTGTACCCAGCTAAGCCTCTAAGATATGAAAGGGAAAAGGCTAAGGAGGATCCTACTCCTACTCATAGAAAATTTCTATGGACTAAAAAGTTCTTGCTAATGTGGATGAAATGGGAAGGGGTCCAGCCCAGGCTGGCAGCTGAACTTGGAAGTGTCATTTATGTGGTGCTGGCTTTAAAGACATGAAAGATGCATGTGTGACGGGGCCATCAGTTCTTCCTCCACAGTTCTAGAGAGCCACGGAGGCCAGGCAGCATGAAACAGGGACATCCCTATATAAAAATGGCTCTGACAAACCATTGTATGAATCTGAAGGTGAAGCCTGGTTGTCAGTGAAGACCCCAAGAGGCTGGAGATACTAGAGCCATGAGACATCTGCCAAGGGGAAGCACATACAGGAAGTGGTACCAGCCTAAGGGAGAGATGTGCCAGGCAGCAAAGCGGAGGAGCTGAGCCACGTAAGCCCTTTGGAAGTAAACTTTCAGAAGTCAGATATGGAACTACCGGATTTGGTATTTGCCCTGCATGTTTTTGGTCTTGTTTTGGTCCAGTATTTCCCCAGTATGCACCCATTTCTCCCTTTTGGAGTGGGAATATGTATCTGGTTTCCATTGTTTGTTGGAAATATGGAATTTGTCTTTTGACTTTGCAGGGGTTGCAGTTAAAAGATTGCTTTTTGAGTCTCCAAAGTGTCTTTGGACTCTGGACTTTTGAATAGTATTGAGACTGTTAAAGACTATGGAGACTTCTGAAGGTAAATTCTTTAGAATTTTGCATTTTATAAGGTCCTGAACCTATGGGGACAAAGAAGTAGATTGTGGTGGTTTGAATGAGAACGCCCCCCATAGGTATTTGAATATTATGTCCCCAGTTGGTGCTGCTGTTTTTTTTGAAGTTTTAGGGGATGTGACCTTGCTGGAGGAAACATGACACAGGGTGGGCTTTGGGAGTTCTGAAACCTTGCCGGATTTCCAGTCACTCTCTGCTCACTGAGTCTACTTCAAGATGTGATTTCTCTGCTTTTTGCTCTGGCTAACTCTTCTGTTATGCCCCCGCCACCACCATGATGGACTCTAACCCTCTGAATCCTTAAGCTAAATAAACTCTTCCTTCTATAAGTTGTTTTGGTCAGTGTTTTTATCACAGGAACAGAAAAGTAACTAATAAGCACACCATCTAACTTGTCTGGGAAAAAGCATAAATAAGACAGAGAAAGAGAGATAGAAAGAAAAAGATAGAGACAGAGCAGCATATGAGTTCACAGGACTGTAAGTCCTGTGGTCTGCCAGCCACGAACTAGAGACCTAACACAGCTGCTGATGTTCAATCTGAGTCCTGAGTCTGAAACATGGAGAACCAGGAAGCCTATGGTATAATTCACTGAAAAATCCCCACAACCCAAGAATTTCCTTTGAAAAAAAGCATTCTTGGTTTTCTCTGGTCTCTGTCTCTTTCTGTGAAGGAACCATGGTCCATGTGAAATTCCTGGCAACCACCAAATTGATTTTCTACATGACACCTGATGGGCACTGGGCAGGTGTGGGAGGCCAAGAGAGGACTGCAGCCCTCAGGCACACCACTAGCTCCAGGAGAGCTACAGGGATTCAGCTCTAGAGTTACTCAGAGAAAGTCAGAAAATCCAGTATGTATTTATACTCACTTTCTCCTGTGCAGAAAAAGGGTGTTGTCTTAGAGCCCTCCTGTGATCTCTTGAAACAGTTTTTATACTGTCTTATCCTCCCTCCCTCTTCCTTTCCTTTCAGTAATGCCCCTCTTCTTCCTTCTTGGAGACATTTCTCCCTATATTCTCATTTCTCCTTCAGTTCAGTCCCTTTAGAGAACGCCATCACACATACATACAACTTATTTAAAAAATGATAACGTGGTGGCACACGCCTTTAATCCCAGCACTCCGGAGGCAGAGGCAGGCGGATCTCTGTGAGTTTAAGGCCAGCCTGGTCTACATAGTGAGTTCCAAGACAGCTGGGGCTACAGGGAGACCCTGTCTCAAAAAGACCAAAAAAAAAAAAAAAATGACAACAGTGGAAAAATTACTGAGAACCATAAAAATCACTTAAAAACTAAAAGCTTCAAGTGTTGATATGGCAATGAAATGATAGTAATTTGATAGATAGATTCCAGAGGTGGATATTGCCTTTCTCTGTCATGAAAATAAAATGCTCTCTTTCCTTTGCTTTTAATATTAAAAAAGTGATTTTTCAGCATTCTTGTACAATGTGTATGGTTTGTTTATTTTCTGTGACAATAGAATGTTTATTTTAATAGTCATAAAGGAAATTAAGGAATGTCTACCCAACTTTTTCAGCTCCGGGCATGTACTAGAATTTCCAGTTTCTTTTTCAGCCTGCCTGACTAAGGAAAAGAAACTTACAGTTATTCTCAGTATCTGAGGGGGCTTCATTGCCAGGACCTCTGGTGGTCAGCACAGTCCAGGAGTAATTTAAGTCCATACATATGATGTTGTAGTATTTGTAAATAATCTACACAATTCCAGTCACATTAAGTCATTCCTTAGATTAGTGACAATACCTCACATAATGCAAATGCAATGTGAGTAGTTGTTATATGTTATTCTTAAGGAAATAAAAACGGGAAAAGTTATCTGTATATGTTCCATGAAGACACAACTCTTTTACTAAATAAAAATTTAATTTTATTGCATTTGATTTATTTAGAGTACGTATGTGATGAGAGAGAGAGACAGAGAGACAGTATGGGAAGATGCATGCCACAGCATCGAGGTATATGTCAGAGGACAACTTTTGGAAACACTCAGTTCTCTCTCTCTCCTATGTGGTTCCCAAGGATTGAACTCAGGTTGTCAGGCTTAGCAGTAGGTACATTTACACACTGAGCCATCTCATTGACTCTCCTAAATATTTAGGATTAACGATGGATTCAAAACACAAATGTGAAATGCTCTACTATGACAGGCCAATACATATACCATTTTACAGTTGTTGTTTATCATGTTGTAAGGTTCATATATTGACCAAATAAGGAACTGAGATAACCTGGCTTCTCGCTCAGATAGACCATTGTTGATAACTGAATGAATGCCTTCACATTGTTTTCAGGATTTATATATATAAATTAAGATGTTGTGGTAGTTAATTTAAAGCATCAACTTGATGAGAACTGGAATCACCTGGGAAAGGAACTTCTGAGCATGCCCGTAGGATTTTCTTGATTATGTGAATTGAGGTAGGAAGAGCTAACTACTGTCGGTGGCACCATTCCCTAGGCTGGAATCCTGGACTGTAGAGAAAGGAGAAAGTTGGTTTAGCACAGGCAGTCATTGTTCTCTGCTTCTTTATTGTGGATACAATGTGACTATCTGCACAGACTCCAGCTATTATAAATTATCTGACATGACAGACTGTGGCCGTGAGCCAAGAGCCAAAACAAAGCCTTCCTTATGCTGCTTTTATCAGAAATTTTATCATAGCAACAGGAAAAGAAACTAAGGCAGCTGCCTATGACTATCTCCAGCTGATGAATCTTAGATTATCTCTGAGGAAGGGTGGGTGGGAAGTCTGTAGGACACAGCATTTGTACAGGGCAAGGCAAGGAACTGGAGAAATCTGGAGCACAACGGGGCCGGTTCGTGTCAGTTGGGTGTTTAGAAGCATGGTTTTGATGCAAGCCCCCATAGTGACACACTGTCACCTACCACCTCACATCCTGAAGAAGTGAAACCACAGCCAGCATGTTCTCCAAAGAGGCAGAATCACCTGTCACGTGCTTTCAGGGATCTTAATCCTGTGAAGGAGAGAAGTGAATTGAGTTTATATTTGAGTCAAAACCAGCACACTTCACATACACACACACACACACACACGCACATGCACACACACACACACACACACACACACACACACATACACACACGCTTCCAACCTGTTTTATATTAGATTAACAAGGAAGTTCCTGAACAGTGAGAAGGAGGAAAGTTGAGTGTGAGGCCACAGTATACACCATAGGTCTCCTCTGCCCTGCAGATCTCTCCTAGGAAGGTATAGTGCTTAAGGCTCTAGGCTCTGTGTATGCACAGTATTACACTTCAAAGTATAATAAGTAAACATTCTCTATTTCAGCATAAACTTGCACACTTATCACATTAGCATGTAAATTTTATAGGTAATTGTGAGCTTTAGTCAAATTTTATATCTATCTCAATGAAAACGCAAGCTTAGAGTGCTATGTTCCTCTCAGTGCTTCAAACACCCTGAACACACACAAGATAGGCATATATTATCACCACCATTTTAACATGTATTGTTACTTTTGTATATGAGGAAATTATTGATCCATTGGCTTAATCAATTTATCCATTATTTACTTATTTTAATGTAAATTAACGTATCTTTCCCAGGAGTAGTCATCTATCAAACAGCAAAGAAAAACATTATTGCAAATCAGCTGGCCTTGTTGAATCACTGTTCAGTATCCATTACTGATCAAGACAAGAGATTCTTTGGGGACATTTCTTACCTGGTTCCTCTTGGAATCCTAAGTGACTAATTTTGTGAACAGGACTGTCCAACACCAAGTTTTATTTCATTTTGTTTTATTTTCTTGCAAGATGGTAGCTTCCATCATTACATCTATGCCATGTGATGTGTCATTACACAACTATGTCTGCCCCAAAATGCAGATGTGTGAGTCTTCACTCCTTGTGCCTCAGGATATACCAGTATTTGGGAATAAATGCTGTTATATTTGGAAACATTGGAAGTTAAGACTAGAGCATCTGAATGTGGTGAAAGGTAAGTAAGTTAAAGTGAGGTCTTTAGGCTGGGCCCTAATTCAGTATGACTTGTGTCCTTGTGAAAAGAAGAGGCAGGACAGATCACAGAAAGACAAGGAGGGCACAGCAGAAAGCTTCTACACACAAGCCTGAGCCTGGCAGGTCTCCTCTCTGCCCACACCTGTCTCCTGGACTTTCGTCTTCAGGATAGTGAGTCAATGTATGCTGGTCCTTCAGTCCACTCTATCTATGGCTTTCATAGCAGATGTGTGACTTCAATTACAGTCTAGATCGTTCTATAGTTACTACATCTCGATATAATCATTTCACTCTTGCACAGGTTTTATTTCATAGCAGGGAAGAAAGGAGGTTGAACTTTCAGATTTTTCTTCCAAACTGTGTGTGTGTGTGTGTGTGTGTGTGTGTGTGTGTGTGTGCGTGTGTGTGTGTGTGCACATACCGAGGCATGAGCATGTGGAAGCCAAAGAGTGACACTAGATGTCTTTCTTAATCACTCTCCACATTATTTTTTGAAACAGGGTCTCCCTGTAGCCCCAGCTGGAGCTCACAATTTAGACCTGGCTGGCCTCTACCTCACAATATGGACCTGCTTCTGCCTCCTAAATGTTGAGATTAAAGGTGTTTACTACCACACCTGGCCTTTCATCTGATTGATGATTGATTGATTGATTGATTGATTGATTGATTGATTGATTGATGACAAGGACTCTCACTGAATGTGGAGCTCATTAATTAGACTAGCTGGCCAGCAAGTTCCAGGGATCCATCTGCCCCTGCCCCGCCCCCTTCCTTGTATGGGGTTACAGATGCACGCTGCCATATTTGACTTTTACATGGATGCTTGGGATCTGAACGCAGGGACTCATGCTTGTGAGACAGACACTTTACTGACTGAGGTATCTCTCCAGCTCCCTCCTTCTGAATTTTGACTGTTCTATCAGGTAAAAAACAACTAGCACTCCTCCTAGTTGCCACTGCCTATTCCGAGTGGACAGACCCTTCCTGCCAGTGAAAACTTCCGACTTTTTCAGAACCCCTTTACCTACCCTTCCTATTACACACAGAACCCAGTAAGAACCACATAGTGCCACCAACAGAGGGGGAAGAGGAGAAGCATCACGCATGTCAACCGTCCCCTGCTAATTTTAGTTACTTTCGAAATTGCCTTAACTCTTCTTTGTATTATAATTACCATCTTATACATTTTAATGAACTGATTTCTTTGAATGTGTGGCTTTCTTACGGACTCAATTCATTCCAATTTGCTATAGTGCGTATTCTCTTTCGAGGCTCAAATTGTCAAATCTGGGGTTGGCGAGGGCCTTCTCAAGCTCCCTCAATTGTCCTTTTAGGATGACGCTGGACACTTTTTAAGCATCTTTGCTTGTCTTCAGGCAGTCACTGTAGCTCAACATCCATCCAGTTTTTTCCCTTTCTCAACACATGGAAGCAATTGATCTCCCAGCCACCCTCAGTCTTCTCTTTAGAATTAAGATTGGAGAACTGGCTGTGGCTGCCCCTTGTAGTGAGTGCTGGAGAGGGGAACTGCTGTGATCACACTCTGGGACTAGAGCTGAAAACACTTGTTGATACTAAGAGAATAAAGTCCGCAACTACATTTCTAATTCCATTTTAAAGATTAATAAGTTATCTGGGGGCTGGAGAGGTGACTCAGCGGTTAAGTGCATTGGCTGCTCTTGCACAGTTCCCAGGTTCAGTTCCCAGCACCCACACGACAGCTGACAACCATTCATAGCTCCAGGTCCACTGAATCAAATGCCCTCTTCTGACTTCCACGGGCATTGCACAATATGCATCCACTTACATGCACAGGGGCAACACACTCAAACACATAAAGTAAAAATAATAAAAAATGTAAAAAGGTGTTTTTTTTAATGTTTTCACCTTAATGTGTCCATCATACAACCCCACTGTTTCCTTTTCCTTTCTGTTTATTTCTCATTGAGCAATATGATTTTGCAATGACTTCACGGATTCCACAGAATTCAAGGTACATCCTAAACTGCCGTGTGCATTCTCCCTTAACTGTCAGTACCCACAAAGCAGCTCAGTCCCTCCTGTGCTCCGTGCAAACAGCCAGCGGCACTGTAAACTTCTGTAAAGCTGTATTTCACAAGCTGAAGGCCTAATTGATCAACAACGTGATTCCCAAGCTGAATGACCTCTTTCTGACTTCTTTCCCTCTTTGGGATTCATTTAACTCACTTGCAAAAATATTTAAAATATTCAAAAAATATTTTAAATACAACAAGAACTGAAAAGAAGTTCAATGATTCAAAAATGAACACACAGGGCTAAGGGTGTAGCTCATTGGTAGAGCTTTATCTCACAAGCACAAGGCCATGGGTTTGATCCCCAACTCTATAAACATAAATACAGACACAAAAAATGTGTCTAGAATCAAGTCAGCTTTGTTTCCTAAGGGATTTTCACAGAATTAACTTGCAACAAGAACTGAAAAGAAGTTCAATGATTCAAAAATGAACACACAGGGCTAAGGGTGTAGCTCATTGGTAGAGCTTTATCTCACAAGCACAAGGCCATGGGTTTGATCCCCAACTCTATAAACATAAATACAGACACAAAAAATGTGTCTAGAATCAAGTCAGCTTTGTTTCCTAAGGGATTTTCACAGAATTAACTTGGAGGGGCAGACAAGGAAGTTGAGAGTTGCTGGTCCTATAAAAACAATCACAAACAAAGCCCTTCTCTCCCTCGTTCTTTTTTCCATCTGCACCTAAAAGCTTGAAAGGTTTGAATTGTTAAAACACTTTATAAGCTCGAGCCCTATACACATTATCAGAATTATACTACAAATGACCAGCTCTGCTCATGGCAGGTTGATTCAGTAGTTAAGGAGCCACGTCTACGCACGCAACAAAGTCTGTGTATCCTTGACTTCTGATTCATTGCATGGCCCCCTAGCAGTGTGGCGTTTGAGATAGGACAATGAATAAGAGGTAGCTGTTCACCCACGAGCTGGACTCTCATCTTTTTCTGCACAGCTGCCTGGAAAAGATCCAACCAGAAAGGCTTCACTCACCTGAGACAAAGGCAGCTCCACCAGGGACTGCCTGCCAGGCACCTTGCCCTTCTGGGGTGGAGCACAGGTTGTGCTAAGGCTGTGATCACATGTGTCTTCCTGGGTGGCTTTATTCGTTCGTTTCCAGGGATGACACTTCAGACTCAGTAGAGGTGTACTTTTCTTTCCATTCCAACATAACCAAAGAAAGAGAGCTCCAGACACAGCAGTCTAATTACCGTATGCAAATCTGTATGCTCCCACCACCCCTGGTGTTTTACAGGTCATGTTTTATTTACAGGGGAGGAGAGCACAGCTCAGAAAAGCGTGTATGATCAGAGAGGGAGGCTGAAACCAGACAGAGGAAGCAGCCTGTTCCCTTCCACAACAGTGCAGTTGGAAGGGTGGCAAGGGAGGAACGGCCACACACTCATTATCACAATTGATGTCATGTGACATCGTTGCCTTTAGCTTTGACTTGGTCGTGTCTCCTCAGTATGACCATTGAGAACAATACAAGCTTTCTCTTACTTTGCTTTTAATTTACAAATACTTTCTTACACTTTTGTAAGATTTGGCAAATACCTACTAAAACCACCACTACAATCATAATATAGAGCAGTTCCAACAGCAAACTACAACTGTAATTTGTATTCGAATATTCTCCTGCCACCTTGGACCCCTGAGAACCACCATCAGTCCAGCCCTACAGCTTTGCCTTCCAAAAAACCCCATTCAAATGCAAGCCCAGTTTCATGCGGTTAACGTAATACATTTTAAATTCATTCAGATCATTACATCTATCTGTAATTTGTTCTTTTTCATGATCCTGTTTCTTTCTCTATCATTTGAACAAGTCAGTGTTTGCTTATCCATTCATCAGCTAAAGGGCATTTGGGATGTTTCCAGGTTCTGGTGATTAGCAATGAAATAGCTATAAATGTTCAGATGCATGCTTTTGCGTGACATATGTTTTCACCTAGCTTGGGTAAAGACCTAGATGTGACTGCTGAATATTGTGATGATAAAATTTTAACTTGTAAGAAATTGCCGGTGTGTTTGGAGGTTAAGATGTCGTTTTACATTCTTTCTTGCTCTGTATGAACAAACCAGTTGGTCTATAGCCTCAGCAACACTGCATGTCGTCCGCCTTTACCACATTATTCCTTCCATTTTACTATTGCTCCCGTAGATGTGTCCTGTCATCTGACTGCAGCATTTGTTTGCATTTTCCCAATGACAGACAGCATCGTCTTTTCTCTATATCTCCAGTGAAATCTCTGGTCAAACTTTTTGTCTAATTTTAAATGAGTTGCTTTCCTTGTCCTGGGTTCCATCAATAATTTCTAAGTTTTTTTTTTTTTTTATTAACTTGGTAAAGGCTGGTTATCCATAACTATCATAAAGAGAATATGAATTAATGATAGCAAAAGTATATTCTAAGAAGTCAAAAGCTTTGTAATTCTAGGATGGCAGTTCTCTGAGTTTACAGTAGAAACGAATCATGTGGAGATCAAGGATTATTTTTAAAATGTGGATTCTGATAGAGAAGGACAAAGATGAACCTGAGAATCTGTATTTCTAGTGAGACCCCAGGAGTTGCCGGTGCTGTGATGTGTGTATTACCTTTTGAAAAAGAAGAGTCCAAATATATTTGTTCAAATTTGTTTTCTATAACCTTAAAGCTAATCAACATTCATGACATGATTAATTTTCCTAAAATTAACTTACTTCTAAAAGAAAGATAAACATAAAATTAATAAATATAGCAAGATGGTTACATCTCTCTTTCTGATTAGGACATAATATATAGTATTAGAACTTGACTAGTGTATTGAGACGTTCCTAATATATGTCCTAAAACTATTCCATCTTGTTCAGTTTTTCTGGTTAACCACAAGGAGGAATATTTCCATTAAACCCAATACAATAAGGGAATTCTTACATGTATCTTTCACTGGACTCATAATATTTTTGTCTTCTGCATAAAACTTCTCTATAAGCCTTTTGGATTTCTTTTCTTACTGAAGAATATTTTTGGTAAATTTCTGGGTTGAATGTTAGGAGACCTCTCAAACAGTTCTGACCTATTTTAATCTGGCATCTGCATGCTGTCGAATGGAGAGGATCCACAAACGGATGCTTTAAACTTTCGTAGCATCAACCCCCACAGACATGCTTCATCAGATTTCTTTTCAGTGACTCAGAAGCATTTCTACATCTTCTCAAACTTTCCTAACGTCAAGCAGAACATCATTACAGAGGAAAAGCTAGGCACAATGGTGCCCCCCATGAAATTCCAGCACTTGGGAGACTGAGACAGAAGGATCAAGAGTTTGAAGCCAACCAGTGTTACACAGTAAGACTGAATTTTAAAATAGCAAATAAATAAATACAAGAAGAGGAAGAGAAGAAGAGAGAGATGGAAAAACAATGGAAGGAATAGGAGGAGGGAGGGGAAGGGAGGGATGAAAGGAGAAGGGAGGGGGACATCCTGACGTACTCTGTTCAAGGCCCCGCAACACAGAAAGGACTACCAGAGGAGCAAACCCAGCAACTCTCCTGATAAAGAGGGGTTTTCATTCAGGCCCTAAATGACTGAAAACAACCAGCTGTGTAATTTACACTGTTCCCCAGCTATCTAAACTTTTCAGAGCTGGGGACTGGGCACAATAGTAGCAACAACCTGAAGGACATTCTTCTCTGCATGAAGTAGACAACAGAACGCTCTGCAAGACTTCAGAGCTGCATAACATGCTTCTCCTGGCATCCCAATGTTCCCTTGCCGTCGCTTCCAGACAAGCACAGGTGCAGTCTCTGTTCCTTGCCTTTATGTCTCTGGTTGTCCTGAGTTTTTATAGGACCCTACAGTGTGTCAGCCACTTTTAAGCTCATCAATTTTAGAACCTTTGATCACCAAACTCTTCTCCCCATTCCTCACCATTCCGTCTGGTGGAGAGTTGGCAAAGAACCATTGTTTCTCACCTAAGAACGAAGAAAAGTACCCACAGCTCTTCTTGCCTGTCCTGGGGCAACAGGAATCTGTCACACAGAAGGCGGTCAGTAAAGGGATGGAAACTCGAAATAGCGTTGGGACAGAAGCCATGACTGTCAACGACGTGTTAGTTCATACCGTCGCTGTAACCTTTGCTACCAAGTATGCTAACAGCTGCCCCAGGTAATGGCTCGTTCTGTGCCTGGGTCTCCAGTTTCATTGCTTCTCTGAGTCCCTGATACAGTTCCAGTAATCTTCCTTTTCTTCTAAGTTTGCACAAATCGGGTCTTTCTTCTTCCCAGGGAAGTCTTTATGTGAGTCAAATGAAAAAGAGCAGCCCATATTCAGAACTTTGGATGTCACCCTGAAAGAGTTCAGAACCCACTCCATGGGTAAAAAGTCTTTTAGCCTAGGGCTAATACAGGGGGTGGGGGCCATGAAACCCTGATATACGCAGGCAGAAGAGTAACCGTAAAATCAGTGGTCCTTATGAGCTCCTGACAGAGAATGAGGAAGAGAAAGGTAAAAGCACGTTTTTCAAGAGTGGCTGACACACTGTAGGGTCTTACAAAAACTCAGGACAACCAGAGACATAAAGGCAATGGACAGAGACTGCACCTGTGCTTGTCTGGAAGCGATTGCAAGGGAACATCGGGATGCCAGGAGAAGCACGTTATGCAGCTCTGAAGTCTTGCAGAGTTTTGTGTTGTCTACTTAAGAATGTCCTTCAGGGTGTGTCTGACCAAGCATTTAATGCTCACCTTTAACATGTTATATGGAACAGAGTCCACCCCAGCATGGAGCCATGTGACCCACCACCACTTCCTTAAACTTCACAATAAGACCCACTTGTGGCTGTTTAGAAACAGTTCTTCTCTGTCCCCTAGAGATTCTGATGCAGGGGGTCAAAGTTAGAGTCTGAGAAGTTTGAAATGAGTTCTACCATGATTCCTGTAACCATAGAAAGGCAGGTATACGAGACACTCAGTAGACATTTCCCTAGTCATTGGCACTGTCATCTCAGAAAAGTGTGGTTTGAAGCTCCAGACAGGCCGTTCTTAATTTTGCCCTTGTCAGCTAGGGCAAATTGCTACAGGGCTTGCAAAATATAGATTGCTGGTTCTCCATCTAAAATTTCTAATTATGTCAGTGTGGAGGAACTGACAATTGCATTTCCCAGATACTCTCAGGCAGGGCTACAACTACTAATGCGGGGTCTTACTTTAGTAACCACTGACAGAGAAGGACCATGGGGTCCATAGATGTTCACACACTAGAAGTCAGGCCTTAGTAAGGACAGCCTGTCAATTCTTTCAAAGACACCCTTACCCTCAGTCAACAGCCCTCACAGCAGGGGAGAGGATGTTTTACCCAAACTGCACACCCTAAGGCATCAAGATCAAGATCTTTCCCCATGCATCAGCCACATATATGTGCCTGCCAAATAGAATCAGGGATGCCTTCCAAATTTTAACTCTTTCTAGACAAAACCAGCTTTGTGTTATTTCCTTACATGGTAGAGAGATGACAGTTGGGGTTCTGGGAAGAGTTTACTGGACATGAATGTAAAAGTAAGAGTATGGGAAAATGTTGATTGACAGAACAAGTTTAAGTTCTGCTGTTGTGTATGGTGTAAGGACCACAGAACCATATGCATAGAAAGTACCTTTGGGAGAGCTTCCAAGGACCAATAATGAGATGCTCTATTTTTCATGAATTAAGACTTTTAATCCTCACACCAATCTAATAAGTGCACATTAGTAACATGATTCCTTACAGATTGAAAAACTGGAGCACAAAAGTGTCAGGTTATCAGCAGCAGTCACTAAGAGGGACCTCTTGGGAGCCACATCTCAAAGCCAGGCTGACAGAAGAGGCCACAGCGTTGCTGTTTCTCTATTAATAAAATGCCTACTTCCCAAAGAACTACTGTGTCAAGTCAGTATTATAAGTAATTGGGTGATGGCTGAAGGAGAGAACTTGTCAAAAATAAACATTTTCTGTTATTGAGATATACTGTAGTTTGGTGGAATGGGAAGACTCACTCACAGCTAACTAAACAAAGAGGAAAACTCCAGGTATAGTTATGTCAATATAAAGGTTACAGGACACAGAAGAGAATGGGGGAGGGGATGGTTGCTATGGCTGAGTATGAAGGGTCTCCCATAAGGCTCACGTAGTGAAGGTTTGATTCCCAACGCAAACTTCAGATGTGGGCCTTGGGCCAAGTGATTGAATCATAAGAGCTCTAACTTTATCAATAAGTTGACTTGTAATTATTTGGGGTTATTGGTTGGTGATGGAACTATTAGGAGATGGGGACTAGGGGGGAGTTGGCTTCTTAGAATGTGGCTCTAAAGGATATAACCCCCTCTTTAACCTTTCCCCTTAGTCTCTCTCTGAGTCTCCCCCACATACTTTCTCTGTCTTTCTCCTTCTCCTCCTCCTCCTCTTCCTCTTTCCTGGATGTCATGAGGTGAATATCTATGTCACATGATTTCACAGACACGATGTTCTGCCTCACTTCAGAAACAATGGATCCAATCGACTTTGGGTTAAAACCCAAATAAGTCTTTTAAATTGATCTTCTCTGACATTTGCTACAGTAATGAGAAACTAACACAATGGCCAGACACAAAGATTTGACAAAGGGGGTGTGTAGCTAGACCCTAAATGAATTGGGAAAAAACATTACAGACAGTGGGAGAAACACCAGGTTCTAAAGCTCTAACTTCAGTTCCAAAGTCTTCTTCACACTCTACTCTTTGACTCCATCATCATCACCAGACACTCTGCTGGACTAGACTATTACAGTCCTCAAATACTCCAGACAGACTGAAAAGATCTTTCACTTAACTCTGCATTGTGCAGCTGAGGTGAGGTTGGAATTAAAAATAATGAAAATCAATAGACCTTTTACTAAATGCTGAAGAGCAGAAACACAGAAATAAACAGTTTTATAATATCAAAACTTCATCTAAAATGCTTGCCCTATCCTCATGGGACCCACAGGAAAGGAGGTCATGCCTGACCTCTTGCAGTTTGGTCCTGCTCTCCCTTAACTTAGCTGCTATTTTCATCCATGTCTGTTGTCTGGACGCCCCCAAGTCTAGACGAGCTGATGGGCAATGATTCTCACTGCATCTGGTGCCTATCCTCGCAGGTACAGCCTCCTGTGTTAAAACCCATCTCTTCTCCAAGTGAATGAAAGTGACTGACTTTCCTCCATGGGCTACACTTTCTTTAGAGTCTTCCAAAGAATACAGTGGTTACCTTCTCTGACATCAAATCTGGATGCTGCCATTAATTAAAGGCATAAATTTGGTCCAAGCACAAAACCTCTCCGAGTTTTCATTTTACTGTCAGTAAAATTAAGGGTTTATATGGCATTAAATCAGCCCCAATTTGCTTTCTCAGGAGTTCTAGGGGCAATCCATTGGCTACCCATATCCATTCAGACTAGCCATAGCACATATTTTACCTCTACAGCAATTCATTAAGGAATTTCCTGAACTCAGAAGTCCAGCATAGGAGGAAGGCTCACCTCCCTGAGCTCAAAATGTCCTTTGCTTCTAAAGAAGAAGAAGCCTAAGTGTACAGGATTTGAATTTTCAACTTATTTTAAGTATAGTCGGTTTAAGGGAATTCGGGAGGGTATTTTCTAAAGTAGCTGTTATGAAAACAAAGACCAAATCCTCAGCACCTCCCCTAGATGCCATCAGAAATGACAAGCAGGATTTAAATTAACTCATAACATTAAATACTTTCCCAGAATCTACTAGTCATGAGGTAGAATCGTGTACTATAAGGCTGTTGCTTCACGCCTTATGTGATTCCCAGTGAACCCCTGGTACTTAGGCGTCACCTTTGGTATAAGCTATACGCAGATAACTTTACCATGGCCATGGTGACTGAAGGGAGCAATCCCAGTGGACCCAACAAAATCATTTAGGCAAACTCACTGAGACCAGTGTGCACTGTGCATCACACTGGAAGCTTTTCACCATTTCAAGAGTTAAGACTATTGGATGCCTCTCCTTGGGTAGAAGGTCCGGGAGAGACAGACCTGAAAGACATAGAACAGACACAGAAAGCCCGAGAATAGACAGACAGTGTAGAGTAGAAGCAAGACGGAAACATTCTGTCACTGAAAGACGCACAGGAGGAACCAGACTGGGGAGCCCTCACCATTGGAGAGTCACAGTTAGGAGGTAAAGAGAAGAAGCAGACCCTCAGATCTGGGTAAGAATCACAAGATCCAGCAAGGTTATAGCTCCTCGTGGAATTACACATGGGCACTGCCCATTTAATGACTCCTTTTGCATTGCAAATGTGTTATATATCTTGATTTTCATTGTTTGAACAATTCAGTACTCTATATTTTTTTCTAAGTGCTTAATAAACTTAATGTATTTTATTCTTAAAAAGAGAAATGCAAACTAAGATATCTTTTTTAAAAAATAATTTTAAAAATGAGGGATCCAAAGGGTAGGATGAAAGCTGGGACACTGAGGAGGATGGGTGATCAGAAAGTCATTCTACAGGAAGACTAGAAATCCTCTAAAATGCCCCACCGGTAATAATAACCTAGCATTCTATAGGCGTGGGGCACAGGAACCACCATGGGTTCTGTGAGTTAATCCAACCCTTTGAAAAGAAACAATGGCATGTTTTCTTGGCTTCACAATGCCATGGACTTTCAACTGAACTTGATTTCTACCACTGAACTATACATACATATATATGTATATGTATATTATTAGTAACATGTTGATGAAGAGTAGTTTGAACAAACGTAGGAGCTTGAAGTAGCACACACCTAGTATATCACAGTTTCTGTAGCTTCTGTTGGTCAGGAACCAAGGCCTGGCTTTGTTGGATCCTCTGCTTCCAAATCTCTTCTGAAAACTGCAGTCAAGGTATCAGCCTGGGCTGTGGCCTCTCTTCAAGGTGTAACTGCAGAAGCATCTCCCAGGCCTGAGGGTTGATGCAGCATGCTGCTTTCTGGGAACTGTCAGAGTGAGGGCCTCAGGTTCCTGCTATCTGTCAAATAGAAACTGCCCTCAGCTCCCTACCACATGGCATCCTCCCAACACATGGCGCTTGCCAAGACAGGCACTTGCTTCTTGGTAGCCAGCAAGGTGAACCTCTTAAAAACACAACGTTATACGATTCTGTAATCATGGACATGCAATCACATGCACCTCGGCACCGTTGCCATGTCCTGTTGGTTGGAAGCGAATTACAAAACACATTCATACTTAAGTTTAAACTCTCAGAGGCAAAATCAGGGAGTCGCGTTTGACTCCGGCTGTCACACATAGATAGAATTGTGTATTGCATGGTATCATTGTGCGTGGTACCAGGGTTAATCTTCAATAAAAAAGCATAGACCTCCGAGCAGTGACAAAAGAAACTATAGGCTGCAGGATGAGACCATGGAATGTTCAAGCCATGTCCAGTTAACGGGGCAAGGTTATTTCTTCTTTCTGTCGTCTCCTAACTGCATTTCTTTCCCAGAAAACAAAGCCTCCCTTTTTTCAAATAGACAGGAACCAAAAACTAGGTGAAGTGCGGTGAGTAACCCAGAAGAGACAAGTGTAAGGATCAAGACTCGGGTCTCTAAATTGACTTCACAAGTTGAGGCAGGACTTGGTAATAAAGGCTTGTGAGTAAGGCTTAAGAGATTTGGCTGCCTCAGTGAGTCAGCAGCATTAGGTGGCTGCCAAGAATAGCAAGGCTGTGGGCTGTGTTAGCGGAATGAAATTCGCCCATCCTGACGCACGGAGATGACCCTTCCTCACTTGTCAGGACTCTGAGGACACAGGGAGCGTGATGCACATTGCAGACTCCCCATTTTAAGAAGGATATGGGACAATTAGAACACACGTACAAAGGAGAAGCCTGGGAAACAGAGCAGTTTGAGGTAACAGTGTGGCTAAGTATTGAGAATATTCAGTCTGAAGACACAAGGTCCTAGAGGGATTAGCCATATCTGTGTCAAACTCTGGAGAGCTGTACTCAAGATGACCAGTAAGGTGATGTGCTGTTATTTTTTCTGTACTGTGACCAGATACCTAACAAAAAACAATATAAGGAAGGGAGGAAGGGCTTGTTTCGGCTCGCAGTTAGCGGTGCAGCCCACCTTGGTGGGAAAGGCTTGGCGGCATGAGCAGGGTCACATTATGTCATTAGGAAGCACAGCGGGATAAACGCTGGTATGCAACTTGTGGTCTCCCTTTTGTTCTTTCCAGAACCCCAGCCCTGTACAGTGCCACCTAGGTCTTTCCTATTCAGTTAAATCTTTCTGTAAACACCCTTATAGACACACCCAAGGTGTGTTTCCATCCGGTGATTCTAAATCCCATCAAGTTGGCAATGAAGATTTACCTTCGCAGATAGTCTTATATGAGCTCAAGCAATGAAACCGGAACTTATACAGGGAGGTACTGAAGGACCAGCTTCCTACTCAGGGTGAAACTGCAGCAGATGCAGCTGTCACAGCCTGGGATTGATGCTTCTCACTGGAGGCCCTCACTGAGCTGTGGGTTTATTCCACCAACTGCCAGGCACAAGCTATGTCCAACAAAGAAGATGCATTCCCTGTTTCCAGGTGTGTCCCTTGAACAGGACAAGCAAATATACGCTTGCAATGAAAGACTGGGAGCACCTTAAGTGCTGAAGTAGCTCCACCCCTCACGCGCGCGCAGGCACACACACACACACACACACACACACACACACGCACACATGCATGGTGACCCCTCAGTCACTCATTTCATGCTCATTTTGTGCAGGAGGTCACAGCTCAACTTCTGTGGCTGCAGGTAGCTTCTTAGTCAAGGGCCTGAGCAGAAGGACCTGGGAACACAAGAGGAGCAACAGGGCTGGTGGGATTTATAACACCTTTGAACTCTCCCTCCCAGACATGGCTATCAGCTCACTTCATTGGCTAAAAGAGTCCAGACGGCCAAGGTCACATCAAGGATGGAGAAGCAGTCTTGCCACAGGGCAGGTGCTGCAAGTCACACAGAAACAGGCAACTATGTCTAACCCTCTGTAAGGAAGAGCCTGAGAGATAAGCAGTAGAACAGACAGGAAAAAAATATTCATTTCCCTCTCCCTCCCATATTTGTCAGGGCTCTGGAGAGGAACGGAATTTATTAGATTGGTTTACAGGAGTAGGTCCTGGCTGTACCACACCAGCGAGGTCGAGAATCCAGCAGGTCCACGAGGCTGAATGTCTCAGCAGTCTCAATCTGCCACCGAAGGCCTGGAGGATTCCTGGAGGTCTGCTGGTCTTCTCTCTATACTGGAACCCCAAAGAGTGGGTTCTAATATGAGTGAAGGCAAGCAGACAAAAAGCAAAACCTCCCCGTGGGACTGCAGCCCACATTTAGGGTGGATTTTTTGGTTTTAAATAATTTGTTCAAGAAAATCCCTCACTGGAGCTCCCAGGGCTTGGGTTTCAGTAGATGGAAGAGTCAGTCAAGTTGAGAACCAGGATTAGCCATTACACCTCCAAAGTCAGATGTTTCCATGGGAGCAGCAACTCTTTTCAGGTAATTTTCTAGGTAGAGAACCTCATTCTTGTGGACATTTCAGTGTGGACACTGAGAAACCGATGAGCTCTGGCCCAAGCAGGAGAGAGATGGAGGAGGTAAGTGATCACCTTTCTACTTGGGGAGGGGGATCTACAGAAATTTAAATGATATAAATGAAATTCAACAATTGAGAAGTTGCAGATGTGAAGAACTGGATTAATCTGGAAGAAAAGGGGAGTGAATAAAGAAAATATAGGGAACTTAATTCAGGGACCTAAAAGGAAGGTATCGGCAGCTATTCTCTGTAACAAATAATGAGTGACAATGATTGGGTTGGGCAGCAAAAGAATAAATAATGGTATTCCTTACATTTCCCGTCCTGAAACTGAATTTATCTGTGAAAATTCCATAGATGAAGGGAGAAAAATTGAGCTGATTAAAGCTTGTTTATCTGTTTATAAGAAATTTTTATTGTGTGACCACCAGAAGCAAAGCAATTCCCAGTAGTGGAGAGGAGAAAATATGTTCCTTTTCTATTAAGTGTGGCCAATGAACCAAGAGGAAGTTGGATGAGGCCGAGCAGGCACTTAGCCCAGAATATTCCCCTACTCTTATGGCGCAGCCTTTAATATTTAATAGGTTTTATTTTTGTGTTCAGGGAGTAGTTTTATTTGTTTTCTTCTTCTGTTGCTACTCTTAAAACTCCCATAATGAAAAAAAAATTCTACTAGCAATGTAGGATGCAGGAAGTTCTGGGTTCAAGTTCCAATACCACATAAACCTAGTGTGGTGGTTCATTGTTTTTAAAGTGTGTTCTGACTAGGCATGGTGGTACACACCTTTAATTCCAGCACTAGGGAGGCAGAGACGGGCAGATCTCTGAGTTCCAGCCCAGCTAGGCTGCATAGCAATACCGTGTCTCAAAAAACAAACCAAGCATCTTAAATAGCGTCCACCTCTGTAACTGGTGTGAAAGCCCAGGGTGGGTGGTAGATATGATGAGTCTGGAAATACAAAACTGCTGAAGGTCAAGGCTTGATCTGAAAATTAGAAGTTCAAAGGTCTGAACTGAGTCTTGTATCCCCAGTGAGAGCCCTCTGACCTTGCCCAATGCTAATTAATAACACTAACCACTTAACACAAGCCATGCATGATTCACAGATTTTACCTGTATTTTCTCAGATAACCCTTATAACAATATCATAAGGTGTGGACATTATTCCTGATCCTGTTTTATAGACACAAAAACAAAGGTAGTGTAACAAACCCATATATAAAAATTGTCTAGAAATCAATTACAAAAAGCAAAATCAATATGCCAGGTATGCACGTCTTTAACTCCACTCAGGAGGCAGAGAAAGGCAGATCTCTGTGAGACTGAGGCCAACATGCTCTACATAGTTCCAGGTCAACCAGGGATACATAGTGAGACCCTATCTCAAAAACTTAATAAAACTAAAAAAAGAAAAAAGATATGAGCAAGCACTCCATAAAACTGGATATCTAACTAGCCTTTAAACAGGGAAACAGCACCTTCTAACCCCATTTGCATGACCAAACTCCAAGTTAAAGCCAAAATTACATATTACTATAGCGCTAATAGAGAGACTAAAATTAAATAGACCGGTATTTCCAAGTTCCGGAGAAGAAGCAGAGCAGCACAACTGATGGGGTACTGAGTGTGTCCCACCTCTTTAGAGGACAGGTCAGTTTTAACTGGCAGTTTAAGGACTGTCCTGTGGGGAACGCCTCACTTGAAGGTGCACACCAACATAAATTTCTGCCGTTGTTCACCAAAAGTATGCATGAGACTGTTCAAAGAAACAAAATTTGTCAGAGTCCTAACCAGAAGCCACCTGAATACCACCCACAGAAGGGCAGCTAAGAATATTCCTCACAGTCATACAATACTATTCGGCATTAAAAATGAACGTCAGCCATGTGCCAAAACATATGCATATTGTAAACATGGTGAACAGAAAGACAGAGACACAGAAGGCCTCTGTGGGGTGGCATTTAAAGTAAAGAGCCACTTGCAAACGTAAACCATAGTTTCAAAACTCAAGACAGCTGAAGACTGCAGGGATGGGAGGAGCCAATGCTGGCCAGGAAGGTGCTATGGGAACCTCCAGGGGTTCCACTGCCCCTTGGCTATCCAGAGTGGAGAAGGAAAAGCTGCCTGCATCTCTTAAACACACTTCTCTTAACCTGTTTCAAGAACTGAGAAATGTTATGGATGTAGCCCAGTGGTAGAGCAGTTGCCCAGCATCTGTGAGGGCCTGAGTTCAATTCTTAATACCGTAATAAAAATAACAGCAACAACAACAATAATAATTAATAATAATAATAACCTGGGTGGAAGCAAGGGTTAATTTATTGCTTACGCTTCTTTGAGCACTGAAACATGTAGGATTTTTAAAAATATTTTATTATTATCTTATGTGTATGTGTTTTGTCTGCATGTATGTGAGTGCACTGTGTCATGCAATGCCCACAGAGACCAGGAGAGGGAGTCAGAGTCTCTGGAACTGGAGTTATAGATGTTGTTAGCTACCCTGTGGGTGCTGGGAATCAAACCCATCCTATGGAAGAACACCAAGTGTTTTTAACTGCTGAGCGTGTCTTCAGCCCACATGTAGGATTTTTAATTTAGTTTCTTCATACAGCAAGTATTGAAATGCTATACAGTAATTACCTTTTTAAAATGAATACTCTGCCCTTAATAGTACCTGTGCCTAAGAAATTAGGAATCTAAACATACAATCAATGCTTTGTTTAATAAAGTTAAACATAAACTACTTTAAATGTTAAAGACTTAAAAATACTCACACACAACAAGTAAACAGCTTCGATCTCTTTTTTATCTCTACCTTGTTATTTCCACAGACTTAATCTGAGAGTTGCCGTTGGGTAGTGTAATTACTGATATTTTTATTTTTATATTTCTAATTTTCTGTAATTTTCTAAATTACCTTCAATTTTTTAAAAAGAAGTACTTTATAATAACCCAAAGGCAGAAATGAACTAACCTTTCTGTTTAAATCTCAAGAGCCAGGGCTGGAGAGTTGGCTCAGTGGTTAAAAACACTAGCTGTTCTTGCAGAAGACTCGGGTTCGAATCCCAGCACCCACATGGCAGCTAACAACCGTCCATAACTCCAGTCCCAGGTGATCTGACAGCCTCTCCTGATCTCCACGGGCATTGCACGACAGGGGTGCACTTACCTACATGCAGGCAATACACACATACACAAAAAATAAAAATAATAAATAAAAATTTTAAAAAATCTTGAGAAATGAGACCCGGGGGTGTGAAAGCAAGGAGAGGTCCTCTGTGTTACTCCAGGAGTACGGGCATCTGCCTCCCGCCTTTGGCTTTCAATACCTGCAGCAGAGAGTGCTGTCATGTACCTTCCTCCATTGACAGAAAGGCCATGCTACCTGGGTGCTCTCCTCCTTTTTCCTTTGTGAGACTTCCATTCCTTGATCCACCAAAGGGAAGTAGAACTTTCTACATGAATATGGTAGGGATAAAGAGTTCAAGGTTGTCCTCAACTATACAGAGAATTTAAGTCCATCACCCTGTCTCAAAAAAACAGAAAAATCAAACCTTTTTTAAACTAGACCAACATTTTCAGAACTGACACATATTCCTAGGATGCAGTCATATCCACCTCTTGAATGACTAAATGAATCACTAATAGCTCAATCTTTGATAAAGGCTTGCATATCATTTTACATTTCATTATAATATTAGCCATTATGTAAAGTCACATGAGCAATATAAAATACGACATCAAAGATTTAAAAAACAATATAGTGTAATTGATTGACTTTAAGGTTTTTCTTTTTTGCATTTTAATACTTGAGAAAAATTGGAGTCCCTTATGACTGAGGCCTCTTACCTCTGTTACTGGCTCAGTGGTCACATGGTACTAGAACCACCCCCCACCCCTTGCCCCTGCTGCTGATTCATTGATTCCTCCCTGCGGTGGACAGGCTCTGAGTTGGAGTCCAGCGATCCCACCTCCTGTTATTTGTGCTCATAAATATCCCCCTTCCAGTGAGTATGGCATGAATTAGTGACCTACTTTCAACTAAAAATGACAGCTGCCAAAAGATGCCACTTCAGAGATTAGGTTACAAAAACACTATGCCAGGGGCTGGAGAAACAGATCAGGGGTTAAGAGCACTGGCTGCTCTTGAAGAGGACCTTGGTTAGGTTCCCAGCACCCACATGGAGGCTAACAACAGTCCGTAACTGCAGTTCCAGAAGATTAGACACCCTCTTCTGACCCCTGCAGGCATTGCAAGACACAAGTGCGCTTATACACATGCAGGCAATATACTTACACATAAAATAAAAATACTAAATAAAATGTCTTAAAACAAAACAAAATGACGTTGGTATCTACCTTTGATGTTCTGTTTTAGGGTGTCACCTGCTCACTCTGGTGAAAACAGCTACCTGTTATGAACTGCTCTATAAAAAGACCACATAACAGGGAACTGAGGGCAGCCTCCGTAATACGGAGCCAAAAACTCTGCCCTCATTTACAAGCCTGCCAACACATAAATCTTCTCAGCAGCCCAGTGATCAAACTTGGACAAAATCCTCCCCCAAATAACCTCTGTAGCCATAAACATATCTTGTACACAGCCTGAGATGCCCACAGCCAAAAGACCCAGATACACCAACCAGCCTAAATCCTGGACCCACAGAAACCATGAGATAATAAATGTTTATTATTCTAGGGCAAGATTTTGAGGGTCACTTTGTTATGGAGCGATATGGATGCATTTTGTTATGGATGTGTAGTACCATCAGTTAAGATTAGCATGATTTCAAATATACTTGGGGAGTATAATTACCATTGATAATGTCTTTAAAATATGTATTACAGTCTTATTTTAGAACCAAAAGGCAGTCTAAGTGTAAAATAAACAAAATAAATAAAATAAACAAAAGACACTAAATAAATAAATGTGAAGGGTTATAAAGATGGCTCAGCAGTTAAGAGCTTTGGCTGCTCTTGCAGAGGACCCAGTTTGTTTCCCAGAACCCACATGGCAGCTAACAACCATTTGTAATTCTAGTTCCAGGGAATCCAACACCTTGTTTTGGCCTCTATGGTCACTGCATGCATGGGTAGACTTACATACATGCAAGAAAAATTGCCATACACATAAAATATAAATAAGTAAATCAATCAATCAACAAATGAATAAACAAATAAATAAATCGAATCAAATCAAATGCACTGGAGATATATCTATATCTATATCTATATATCTATATATATCTATATATGTCTTTTTGAGACAGGGTCTCCCTGTAGCCCCAGCTGACCTGGAATTCACAGAGATCCTCCTGCCTCTGCGTCCCAAGTGCTGGGATTAAAGGTGTGTGCCACCACACCTTTTAGTTGTAGGTATCACCAGGAGTTCTAAATTATTTTGCCAAACCGAAACCAAGTGCTTTAGTGACTAGATCTTATGATTCCCCTGCCACAACACAATAGTGTAGTCAAGGATGCCCAAACAATGGAAGCCTATCATTTTACAAGTCCAGAAACAAAAGCTAAAGATCAAGATATCAGCAGAATGGCTCCTCCAAGGGCTTTGAGGGAGGACGGTCCATGCCCATGTCTTCGGCCTGTAGGTGGCTCATTTATGCTTTCCTCCACCCTTAATTCTGTGCCCAAATTTACCCTTTTTTGAGGTTGCCAGTCCTATTGCATTAGGGCCCACACCACTATGCTTCCCTTCCTCCAAACACAGTTGTACTCTATAGTTCTGGATGGTATGACTTCTTATAAATTGTGGAGGCATGAGGTTCAAATCATAAAGCATGGAAAATAATTCACATGTTCTAGAGGGTAAGATGTGGACATCTTCAGAGGTCCAATATCATGCCTCTGTTGAAGGTGGGTAATGATGAAGAAGCCATGGGGAATTTCCCACAAGCTCCTGCTTAAGCTGCAAGGCATTTCTGTGAGAGAAGTGGAGAAGATGGCAAACTTAGAAAAATGTACAAAGAATATGCTTTGGACAAGGAACGACCCCCAACTTGATTTCTTACAGTATAATGGGCCTATTGTCTGGCTTTCAGGACGGTTCTCTAATCCCTGCTCTGGCCCTTTAGGGGCACCTGCTTTCAAGTGAACATAACTCAGCAAACATCAGAGCTCTGGTGAAGGGCACTGCTGGTGAAAGGAATACCCCCTTTTTAGTCATTTAACCTACTGTGTACTGGGCAGTTTTAATGGTTTTCAGATGAACCATCTTACAAAAATTTCAAAATTTTGTATTATATATAAAAATCATCATCTTCATCTTGTAACGAAAGAAATGAGGCTCAGAGAGTGGATCAGAAAGGCAGAGATTGACTCTGGTCTTGCTCTGGCCCCAAAATCCTGCTCTTAAAGGGATTTCTTGTCTTTATTTTCAAGTTGTGAAGCCATCTTGAGGAGATGCTTCCAGTTCATAGGAGCTGATGATCACTTCAAAGCATCTGGAATGTACAGCATGTTAGGTGCTCAGGAGACTACAGAGATTCTTAATTATTCTATCTTTCTGAGGAAGGTGGTCATCTGATTTAATTCCTTTTCATTATAACAATGCAGGGGGCTATAGAGATGGTTCAGTGGTTTAAAGTGCCTGCTACCAGAGTTTGGATCCTAGCACCCACGTTGATGACTGACCCCTCCTGTAAAGTCAAGTTCAAGGGATCTGACATCCTCTTCTGGCCTCCCCCCCGCTGCAACATAAGTATAATTTTTTAAAAATCATAAGAAAACAATAGGTGTGTGCATATGTCTGGTGTCTGTGTGCATATATGTTTACTATGTGCTGAGCACTTAATCTACAATAACATGTTTGTCCAGAACAGCCTGTTTCCTCCGAGGGGTGGGGCCTGCTGAGGAGAATTGGCTGTGGAGAGCTAGCCATGGGAGAAGGGCCTTTCTGTGCCGTCTTGGACAGGAGCTGTGACAAGAGCTCAGGGCCGGGTGCATGAGAACAAATGGCTGGGACACTTACCAACCTGGGCTGAGACTACAGGCCCACAAGGCATGGGTGAAAGCTAGTGGTGACTGTGGGCAAGCCGGGGGAGCTATCTGGAGTGGTGGGCTCCCGATCTGGAATGGCGGGCTCTGAGCCGTGGCACGGAGCTGGACACCCGGTGTTTGTCTCTTTGTGAGTTACTACCCCTGCCATGGTATACACTATAATGAAGTCACATGAAAATATGTTATATGGTTTGTCTGATAGCACAAGAGACCCCGAGAGAACTTGGGCGACAATGTGAGAAAGGGATCCTTATTTATACCACAGTATGTAGAGTAAGAAACCAAGGTAGAGTAATGTGGGTAATGTCACATGGCTGATCACCCTCATCTTGGATGTGAACCCCCGGGATCTAGTCCTGGAGTCTGCCCTTTTGGGTGGAATTCATGACATCTATTTAATACACATTTTTGGAGGGTTCATTTCTTGTTCTCTTTCTAAAATATAACCAGGGACTAAAGGACATGGACAAGAAACACAGCAGATTGCAGTGACTTCAGCAAAGCCATGGAACATGGGAAAAACTGGGGAACAGGATACTGTTTAAAGGGTGCTAACTGTGGGCTCTAGAGGCTGTAGAGGAGGGGATGAGAGGTCAGGAAAGAATGAAATCCAAGGAGTGCATCAGTCTTGGGGGGGGCTGAAATCAGCCTTTCTTCACTGCTTATGCAGCGAAGACGGAGGCAGATGAGAGCTAAGCACACTCCTTATCAAGCTGGAGACTGTTACCACAGGAGAGTCACGAGGTCTGCCAGATGACCCCCACAGTACTTACACTTACCCCGAATAAAGCCACCCTAGACCCGGCAGAAACCCCTCCTTAGGAAAAGGTCCTTAAAAAGCAGCAGGGAACCCTTACCATCTGACATCCAGACAGCTTGCTCCCCCGGGGAAGACTGGTAGAACTGAGCATCTGCAGTTACCCTTCCCACATCTGTCAATCAATGCATCCTTCCACCTCCTCAGGCAGGCAGTGTCCCTGCCAACTGAAAGTGGCTTCCAGGAAGAAGTGAATCCATAGAGGCAGACAGACTCCAGAGAGTGAACGAGAGTGCTAAAGGGCACTGAGCCCTGCAAAGGAAGCACCTCTCTGATACTTAGCTCCGTGGCTCTGTGGGGATGGGGTGCCTCTGCTGGTCCAGTTATGCACCTCCATGCCCCACCACGCTGGACAGAGTTTACAAATGAGTGAGCTGTGACACAGATGCTGACCCAGTATCACGTGAAATCAAGGTTTTCCTGGGAACTGCGATGTCTTAACAGCTTTTATAAGCAAAAGCCGGTTGTATGTGTGGAGAGAAGCACAGTGACACAGAGGCCTGAGCTTTTAAGCCTTGCATTTTCTTTTGTCAGTTCGTTTACTCAATGTAATTGTAGCAATATCATGAATATTGCATCTAAATACCTCATGGATGGTTAATTCTGGAATGTAAGTACATTTTCAAACCATGAAGAACTCGATTCTCTTCCTCATTTCAGGAAATGGCATACTCTTGTTTTACGATGTGATGCTTATGCACGCAGGTAAGAGAGGATAGAAGGGTTTGGCTCTGACTTGCTTCTGTGTCCAACATGCTGGAACATTCCATCTTCCTCTTTAACTTCTTGGTGTTTGCGTGTAAAATGCAGACAAATGCAGAACATATTCAAATCCAATTGATAAATGATAAATTGATAAATGTCATGATTTGATTTTTAATATTTTTTTATCTTAGGTGCATGAATGTATTGCCTGTGTGTAACTGCACCCTTGTTGTGCAGTGCCCACGGAGGTCAGAAGAGGGCATTGGATCCCCTGAAACTGGAGTTATAGACGGTTGTTAGCTTCCGTGTGTGTGCTGGGAACCAAACCTGGATCCTCTGCAAGAGCAGCCAGTGCCCTTAACTGCTGAGCTCTCTCTCTCTCCAGCCCCTACATGTCATGATTTGTACTTTAGCTACATGACTCTCTAGTTTCATTTTATACTGTGTAATTAACTTTTCAAATTTTGTATGAGATAGTCATTTTTAATAAGTTACAAAACTTATAAAACAGTAAACATTATTGTATATCTATTGAAATAATTTTTATGCTTTTAATACAAAATGTTAATTTTTTCCATTTAGCAGCTTATTGCCTGAATCAAAGCGTGCAATGAAATATTTATTACTATCACAATAGGATAGACGATAGATCGATAACAAGATAATAGATGATTCTTAGGTAAGTAGGTGATAGATGATAGATGATATATAGATGATAGCATTTTAAAGAGTCACCAAAAATTCTTTCATAAGGAAATTATTCCAGATGAAAAGGGAAATAAGCCTTATCCATTTAGGGGGCTAAAAGGGTGACACATAAAGGTCTTTACTGGGGACCCCAGAGATGACAGAGCTGCTAAAATGTCATGTGCTTCTTGAAGCTGGTAGTTGAAGATGAGATGTGAGGGCGGAGAATTACTAAATGTTCCTTCTGTCTTCCCAGTGCCTATACGACCAGGAGCTTGTGAGAATCTTCAGATTGAATTGCCATTTTCTGTTCATGCGTATGTGTGATCTCCTTTAGACCAGGGACTGAATTTCATCTTCCCCCAAAATCTCTATCCATATACCTAGCACAGCAACGTGGCAGAAGAGGTAGCATTTCAAGCTGGCTCAACTGAACTGACTGAGTTGTAAGGAGAGGAAAAGCTTCTGGTTTTTGAATACAAGAAACCTGCTTATATCTTTTAATAAGGTCTAAAGGAGAAGCATTATCAAGACCTGCCCCTCGGAGGATGAACCAGCTTTGGTCTCGGCATATCTAAAATCAGAATGAGTGCCACAGTTTTGTACTGCCTTGAACGCACTACAAGTGTCAAGCAGAATCAGATAACATGAACGAAGAGGCCACTTAGAGCCTGCAATATTACAATTTTTGTAGCACTGATGTGTGTAATTAGGGGCAACGTTTGACAGAAGATGGGAAATAAGAGTAATACGTTGTTGGTCGCTGTTTATCCAACCCAACAAGTAGGCCATCGGCTATTTGTATGAAATCTTGTTTAACAGATTTCTTATCGGAATGAGCTAAGCCTCCAGGTTCCACAGTGCCCCCTCTGCCTGGAGCCAACCTGGCCCTTAGCAGGCATAGGCTCCATGCCTACAGACCAGAATGCTTTGAGGATTTCTAAGAATTTTGTAATTTCTTTCAAAACAACGAGGAAAAAAAAGTGAGGCTACAGAAAACATATAAATAATCAAGAATTGTGCAGCCATCTGTACACCAGGACAGTCACAAAGTACAATTTTAATTTATATATCTTGGGCTTCTGTTCATAACAAAATACCAGAGACAGGCTAGCTTATAGGTAAGAGCTTATGTTATCACACAGTTCTGGAGGCCCAAAACCTAAGCCACATGTTTAGAGGTTCCCAGGCATTCTCCCTAGGCTGCATTCCACATACTGGATCTGAGCGGCAGGACAGGCAGGCTGGAGGAAGTCAGCACATCTCCAACTGGAAGGGATGGAGTAAGATTGCTGCTTTTTCTTATTTTACTTATTTATGTTCTTAATGTATGTGTGCACGTGTGCTCCAGCTTGCTTCCTGTGTGTGTGTGTGTGTGTGTGCGCGCGTGCTCCCGCGTGCTTTGTGTGTGTGTGTGTGTGTGCGCGCGTGCTCCCGCGTGCTTTGTGTGTGTGTGTGTGTGTGCGCGTGTGCTCCAGCTTGCTTCCTCTGTGTGTGTGTGTGTGTGTGTGCACGTGTGCTCCAGCTTGCTTCGTGTGTGTGTGTGTGTGTGTGTGTGTGTGTGTGTGTGTGTGCGTGTGTGTGCATATATGGAAGCCAGAGGATAACCTCAGCTATTTCCCTTTGCTACTCTTCACCTCACTTTTTGAGACAAGGGACTCACTGAACCTGGAATGTGCCATCTCAGCCACACTTACTGCTCGGTGAGCCTTGGAATCTGTGGGTTTCTGCTACCCTCCCTGTTCCCCACCACAGCAGTGAGGTGTGATCTCCAGGGCGGAGCTTTCATGAAGGATCTCCAGGAGTTGGGACTGAGGTCCTCACACCTGTGTGTGCTAAGTGCTCTTGTAATCACTCTCTCAAGAGAATTACTAAGGCAAGGTGTTCTCAGAGAACCACCTTGATTCCTTTTACAGGACTACCCTCGTTGACCCGGGAACCTCCTCCTAGGCCTCACCTATAAAGACAACCTCTCCCTCTTCCCATGATGTCATCTTTGGTACTAAGCCTTTAACAATTGTGGGGAGTCATTACAGCAATTTCTAAGTCCTAGCAGATAAGAAGAAAGGGGTTCATTGAGGTGAAAGTAACCATTTAGCCCTGTGATCATGCAAGAGAACAAAGCAGATCACATAAAGGAAACAGAATCATGTTTTCGGAGAAAAGGAAATCATCAGATAACCTCTTAATCAAAGAAGGATGGATTGTTTGCAATGCATATAGAGAGATTGGAACCTGGGATGGGCTCCAGGGTAGACATGTAATGGCTAGCTGATTTGGAAGGACTCCCCAGCCTCCATGTTTGTGGACTTGACCCTGGCTTCCTCTCTAGCAAGCAGACAGCTATGGCTAATTAGTAAATCAACAGAAACAGAAACAGTCCTAGGCCTCAGTACAATCAAATTAGCAGAGTTATTTGAGGATCTCATTTTCACACAGTAATCATACTCTCTTTGTTTTGGTCAAAAGGAGTGAAAATTATCTTACGGAGCAAAGCCCTCCCCTGTAAGCAAACAGCTCGAAGAATGGCTTCCTCCCCGTCAGCTCTCTTCAATTCCAGGTGATCTTTTTCAATGAAGACAGGAATGCACACAATGCGCACTTAAGCAATACCCATCAAGTCCCATATAAGGAAGACCTTTTAAAAATACATTTGACTTTTAAGGTGACTCAGCACTAAGAGTCATTAGCACACCATCTAAATCAGGACTTGGAAAGTTTATTAAAATTGGATTTTTAACCTGATCCCAATTTCCACTGCTTGTAAAGAATCCCATTGGACTCCTTAATATTTATGCTATTAACCTGAAAGATTCAAATGCCCATTACGAGAGAAGAGGCTATATAGGGGAGCATTTTAGACAGGGAATCTTAGGTAAGATCCCCTGGAGTCCCAGCAGGTAGTGTGTATAGATCCTCAGCTCCTCAGAAGAAGCAAGCTTACTCAGCTCCTCATTCTCTCTGACTTTCCTCTCTCCCATCATGTATTTCGAAGAAAGAATAACCAACTCAACAACAGCAAATCATTCAGTTCCAGCAAACACTGGATTAGGAGTCTAGTTTTAGCTGGAAGGGGAACTGCCTGGATTAATGACTTCCTGGTGCTCCAATGAACTAATTCAATTACAGAATGGGGAAAGATGGGATTAACGATCCCTAGAACTATTTAAGGAAAACCTTTTATGAGCGTGTCACCTTGAACAAGTTACTTGACTTCTGTGAAGTACTGTTTTCCCTCTTATAAAAATGGGGGAATTATTTTTTTCTCAGAGGTTGCTGTCAGAACAGCAGGTACAGGCAGAGGAGGTAGCTGGGTAGGTAAAGTGCTCGCAATGCAAGCAATGAAGACTTGCGTTTGCATCTCCAGTGCATCGATGACCCCAGTACCGAGGACAAGGAGGGATACACAGATCTCTGGAGGGTCACTGGATAGTCTGTCTAGTGAAAGAGCAACCTCTAGATTCAGTGAGATCTTGTCTCACAATGAGAAGGTGGAGCTCCTCAGAGGGAGACATCAGCATCAGCGCCTGACCTCCACCTGAGAACCAGCAAGCACAGCTGGGCATTCTTCCTATACACGCACACACACACATACACACGTGAACATACGGGAACAGCAGACGCATCTTACACAATTCGTTTTGCACAGCACCTGGCACACAGCCTGGCTCTATCTTATCTGCCATTATTGCAGAGCATTAGCTCAACTCACAAGCCACCTGTTTTTGTTTCCGTATCGGTCTTTGGCTTTCATCTTCTCTGAATGTAACCGAGATGAGTGATTTCTAGGTGGATGGTGGATGGTGAGTGCTATCTTTACTGCTCCTAAGGGCAGGATTTGAACCAGTGACTTCAAATTATGCCCTGGTATCATGCTCTATTCAAAGAAAGTTTAGATTCAGCTTTATGGCAAAGCAGGTAGAGGCAGACACAAGTTC
This sequence comes from Nannospalax galili, assembly GCF_000622305.1. NCBI lineage: Eukaryota > Metazoa > Chordata > Mammalia > Rodentia > Spalacidae > Nannospalax > Nannospalax galili. The sequence goes on from NW_008331789.1 coordinate 8,911,355, forward strand.
ATTTGGGCAAACCAGCCAAGGACAACTGGTAATAAAAACTCAACATCCACTCAAGTGCTAAATTTGGGAGTCCAACCAGGAGGTTCACTGAGAACGTTTGTTTCTTCTTTGGTCTGTCTCATTTTCCTTCAGTAGTAGGTGGATGACTGGAGCTATCACTGTAGATGATGGAGGCAAACTTAATAACCTTGATTTCAGTACCTGAGGAGGGCACACCCGTTGGAAGTTGGAGTAATGTCAGTGGGCGTGAGCGTTTACTTTTTAAAAATATTTTATTTGTTATTTTTATTTTATATCTATGAGTGTATTGCCTGCATGTATGTGAGTGCACCTGTGTTGTGCAATGCTGTGGAGGTCAGAAGAGGGCTTTGGACTCCCCTGGAACTGGAGTTAAGGATGTTCATAGCTGCCATGTGGGTGCTGGGAATCAAACCCAGGTCCACTGCAAGAGCAGTTAGTGCTTCTAACCACTGAGCCATCTCTCCAGACCCAAATGTTTACTTTTTTCAAACAATTTAAAATGAGTTTGCTCTTCTGTAGACGGTTATTAACTCTTTGATTATGTAAAAGGAGCTTTCTCAAACTTTAAAAATTGTTGGGTCTGGAGAGATGGCTCCGCAGTTAAGAACACTGACAGTTCTTGCAGAAGATCTGGGTTCGAATCCTAGCACCCACATGGTGGCTAACAATTGTCCATAACTCCAGTTCCAGGGGGTCAGACAGCCTCTTCTGTCTTCCGCAGGCATTGCACAATATGGGTGCACTTACCTACATGCAGGCAGTGCATGCATACACATAAAAATAAAAATAAATATTAAAACAATTGTTACAAGGGCACTTTTTTAAAAAGCACAATTTTAAATATAAAAAAAATTTATGCTCTCTTTGGGCAATAGTGACATCTTAATTTTCCATGTATCCCTCATATCAGATGTCTGGAAAACATTTTAATAGCTTAAATACTAGCAATGTAGAGATGGTCTACAATACACTTGTATTTCAGTTTGTATAACAGGCGTATTTCACAGATAGTTGTTTCTCTTTATGGATGCTACCTAAATTCTCATTCTCTCTCTACTGAGACAGAAACTTGTCTGAAACAACCCAACCCGCCCTAAAAGAAATCAAACCAACAAACCTTTTAAAAATATGTTATTTTTATTTTTAATTTATGTGTATGAATGAGTGGATTACACGAATGCAGTGCCTGCTGAGGCCAGAAAGGGGCATTGGATGCCCAGGAGCAGGGGTTCCAGATAATTGGGATCTTCCCATTATGGGTACAGAACTCTAGTGGAACCAAACTCTGGTTGTGCTACCATAGCAGTACTTACCCTTAACCACTGAGACATCTCTTCAGCCAGTATAACCTGCAAACATTTGGGGAGGAGAATTATGTCATGGTTGGTCATGCCCAAGTCTCTTCTAATTTACTGAGGGCAGATAGATGGAAAGTCAGGTATGTTCCATGGTACAGTGCGAGTGTTGCTACGGCAGAGCTGAACTCTCGCATTGCGTGAACAGAAGTCATGCCCCGAGGACTTCAGAGAGGGGCCCAATTTCTAGAGGGTAGAACTAAAGCACAACAAAACAGTCACTAATAATTGTATTTACATAAACCTAAGAACATTGATCATTGATTGATCAATAAACGTTAGATGAAATCAAGAGATTCAGGGCAGAAGAGCTGGAAGGCCGGTGCTCAAATTCTTGTCACTCCCTAGGTAAACCTGGAGTCACTTCCACAAATAGAATGACTAACTGAGACCCAAAGTTCAACACTGGGATTTTATTTTCTTCCATGGGTTTATGATTGGTAACTAAGAGGCTGGTTAATTTGTCTGTGGCTTCCAAGGCACAAATAGCATCCTTGTTAACCCACCTTTGTGTCTCATACTTTAGACATCAAAATACACTGAGTCTTTTAGGGAAAGGTAATCTCAACCAACTAAGGACTATCAACACCCTCCCTTCTTGGAAGAATTCCTGATATACAGTATGGTTGGCGCCTGATGGAAACTTTTCAAAGACCATAATTTGCAAGGCTTCAGTCTTAGACCTCCATTTGACCACAACAGCCTTTTATAGGATTTGCCCAGCTTCATAAAATGGGGGAGAAAAAGCATTTCTTACATCTAATGTAAGTTTAAATGCTAAGTCTTTTCAAAATGCACCTTTAAGGTGATTTCTCTAATACCCAGTTTTATTTAACTGGACTTTACTCTGACTCAAGGATGTAGCTAGGTCGTTCAAACTCCTAGGAGCTTATTTTTCAAAAGGGAGGTTTGATCTAAGGCCTCCAGAATTTTCTGGCTTTACCTGTCACAGACCGTTGCACTGAGCATGCTTTGCTTTCTAGAAGGACTGAGGCTACTCTTTGCAACAGTTAAGGGGTCAGCTTCCTATAAGAGCCCTTCACTCTGATGAAAGAATATTAATTCTAAAAGCGGAAATGCTAAATATTTAACTTTTAATTTTTAGGATATGGAAGACATTAAAATAGATAAAGGCAACTTGCACTGCCTCAAACAGACCAGAGTCTCTAAAGAGAGTCCAGTTAGTTCCACACCCCGCCCGTCCAAATCTTAAGTTGAATCTCTGTGTGCAGGTAGGCTGTCACGCAAACCTTGCCAGCTTTCCAAGGCTGGCAGGGGCAGGTAGACCCTGATTAGTGTCAGAGCTGGCGTTTGCAAACCTAGTCACTTTTGCTAGAGCCGGGCTCAATTCTCTGCGCTCCTGAGTGAAGTTCGCATCCTTGCTCCGAGTAGAAACCAGACAGACGGTGTTTAATGGCGACAACGCACAGCTCTCCAGGCGGATCCCAGACCACTTGCAGCGAGGGGATCCGGGAGCTCAGGCAGCACTGGTGCCTAAGGTAGGTCACCTGCCGGTGGGGAACACGTGGTGCGAACATACGTGGGAGCTGTGCGGGTCTTGGGATGCTGGTGCGGAGCTGGGGAATGGGGGAACTGGTGGAATCCGGTCGGACCCAGCAGGGGTCAGGGACTGGGCGCTCCAGGTTTGCAGGGTTGAGGAAGTCACTCAAGCCACCCGCTCCACCGCCGTGGCTGAGCTAGTCCCTCCTCTTGTATGAAACCCAAGGAGCCCCAGGTCCAGGCGGGCAGAACCTGCTCCTTTAAAAGCTCGGCCAAAGCGTAGAGGCAGGGTCCCGCTCGGTGGCTGGGAGTCTGCGCGCCAGGACGCGGCCGGCTATCAATTGGAGGGACTCGGGGCAGCACCCGAGAGGACCCGGCAGCAGTGGGCGCTCGCGATCCTCCTCTGCCCTCCGCGCTCTCCCCGAGGGCCCGGCCTCCTCGGTCCCCTCCTCCGTCCCCTCCTCCTCCTCCTGCTCCTCCTCCTGCTCCTCCCTTCCTTGGGATCCAGCACCAAAACGCCGGTCTGCAAGGTCCTCTGCGCGCTGCAGCCGCGAGCTGCCGCCACCGCCGGATCGCTGCGTGGGCCAGGGTCCTCTCCCCGCTCGGCCACTCCGGCCACTGGGAATTCTCTCCTCGGGACGCGCGGGTGCTCGGCGGCGCTGCCCATGGCCCGCTCGGAGAACCGATTTAGGGAGCCCGACGGGCTGGACGGAGGAGCTGCTCAGGTGAGTGCCGTGCGCCCCGCAGGGACTGCCAGGCTGGGGAGTGGCACGCCCGGGCTGCCGCGGCACCTGCACCGGGTGCCCCGACCTAGCCCAAGTGCGGACTCCAAGGTGCGTGGCTCTCAGGCAGGTGGAGCGGAGGGCGCACGGAGCCGAGACTCCAGATCTCCTGACCGAGAACCTCAACTCAGGAATTCGCGAGCAGTCAGTTTCTGACTCCAGAAAGACATTCATTTCCTTAGCTGACTCCGGGGGCTCGATGCTGCACGCCCTGCGGCTCGGGTTCTCTCTAGGACCCTGTGCGGCCTGAGCAGGAGCGCTGCGCTGGGTACCCGGGTACCACCTGGGGCGGAGGACGGGTCGGCGCACAGCTGACAAGTCACTCCTGGTTGGGGCTTCTGGGGTGCGGAAGCCTTGGTCTGGTCGCCTTTGGGTTCCGAAGTAGTAGTGGGGAGATGAGGCATCTCCTGGGGTACTCAAAGAGGAAGGTGACCGGCGGGACCGTAAGTAGAAAACCAGTTACGCGCGGCTGTTGGTTTTTTTCATGTTAGTTTTTACTTTCTTTTTTTACACCTCAGTTTCTATTTCGGGTACCTTTGGTAGTGGGGGCAGCTGGGGATGTTGATAAGGGATGGCCGGCGCTGCCCCCGGGGGAAGCCGGTACTTGGAAGCAGTGGTTTACTCGCGGAGCCTGGCCTCTCCAGGTGTGCAGTCTCTGGGTGCTCCCTCTTCTGGCCCTAGCCGGTCCTGGAACTGGAAGGTCGGCTTTAGGACAGACAGAACCCTGGGAGCCCAGGCCACTGGCGGGATGGAGAAGCCCGGCTGAAGTCAGATGCTGGCCTGGGAGGCACTGGGCTCTGCCGGACTCCTCAGTTTCTCTCGGAGAGTGGACGTCTGCGCCTCCCCGCACAAGCAGGGCTCGTCCCTGGACCAGGACTTGCATCCTTCCAACCTCCACTTTGCAGAAACGCTCGCTCATATCCTCGCTTTGCCTCGCGTGAGACTTGCTCCTCCTCTTCCCCCCGCGTTATCCCCGGCTATTTTTATCCACAACTTGTGCTCAGAGGCTTTCAGGGGGTGTGGGGGGGATCCTGAGGAGACGCCAGATCCAGTCTTCAAGCTGTGCTCCCATAAACCATCTCTTACTAGCAGACATCATTCTTGAGGAGTAGCAGAGGGAGGCCAAGGGGAGGAGAGAGTGAGCTGTCTCTGCTTCTCTTCTCTCCAGGGAGGAGAGCCCGGCCAGCAAGACAGCACCTGGGCTTGGCTGCGGCCCCTGTGACTGGCCCTGGTCCCTGCCACTGGCTACCGGGAGCAGGGCCTGTGTGCTCAGGCCCTGGGTATTTGGCCAACTGCTGGAGCACAAACAAGGTTCTTCCGTCCCAGCATAACCCTCAAATCTCACGGTGTTTGTTGAAATTCAGTTACCAGCTTCCACCCAGGAGTTAATTGCAGGAATTCTATATTTTACTTTTCCATATATATATATATATATATACATGAAATACTAGTGAAATTATCTGAAAACATTGTATATAATCAAACAAATGCTCCATTTCCAGCTCCATCAAATCATATATGTAAAAGGAAGCTGATGGTCAGCATTTGTAAAGTAGTAATTCCCTTTGACTCTGGACTCTTCCTATCTTCTTTCCCAGCCACAGTGAGTGCAGCTGGAATCATCCAGACCTGCCGGTCTTTTGGTATTTCCAGCACTTGGTTTGTTTTCCCTTCATAGGATTGCAGGAATAGCCTGTTGGAATGGACCTTTGTGTTATGTAAGCCCCCTCCACACACCCCTGCAGCTGGGTGGGAAAAGATGCTCTTCTAAAGGAAGTTCTCTGGCATCAGTTACATAGACAGACTGTGACAGGGATGGACAACTTCATGACTAAGCATTCTTAGTCCCTGCAGTTAATTATGCTCCTGTCAAGGAAGCTCCCTTAGTGAGGAAGGCTGAGCTGTGCTTCTGGACTTCACGTCCACTGCCAAGTTGCGGGACATGCAATACATCGGTGTCTTTAAGATGGAAGATTTTTAAAGGAGAGGCTGGTGAGAAACTGGTGCTTTGGACTTGCAGATGGGGCTTGGGACTATGGGAGGAGGGCTTTTGTTGTTGCTGCTGCTGCTGCAGGTGCAAGAAACTTTATCCTTCCATCACCCCATCACCATCTTAAATCTTGTCAAGCAAAAGGAGGTTTCCCTTACTGGAACACCTTCACATAGTTAGGACTTGTCTTTTCATTCTCCAATGAAGAAATTCTCTTCCCTGAAAAATCCTAGGAAAAAGCTTTGTGGAAGCTTTTCTTAAGTTAAAATTCAGTGGAAACTTGAAAGGGGCTGCTGCACAGGCTGGCTGGTACCAGCTGCCTGGTCTTCTACATGGCCTGTCTGAGGCTAGAGCATCGACCCTGGGTGGCACACACCCACCACAAGGACTGAGCTGTGTTCTCTCCTTGGTAGTTATAGTTTAAAGGCCAGGACAGTCAAATGTGTGGATGCTCAGAAAAATCTGACCTGTGCCTGTCGTGAGTGCCTTGATACCAATTCCCGGACCTGAGCCGAATCCAGGACACATATGTGAGGTAGCTATGATCAGAGAGCAGCACCTTCCTGGCTGCTCCGTGGGAAATGCTAACTTTCTAATCGTTGCAGAAGGCAGTGATTTTTCACATAAGGTTGGAAAAACCCAGCATTTTTCCACGTCCCTCGACCTGGTAGGAAGTGATAAAATATATGTGAAAAACATTTTGCTGATTGTAAAACACTTGTGGAATTTTGGTTATTTAATTTGTCCTTCTGATGTTTTTATTTTAATGCTCATGTTAATTGTAATTGGAATATGTCTGAATTTATTACATAGGTTAAACATTAAATGAAGGAGAATTTCATATGCTTGGTCAGTTTCTTCCTGTGTGAACTCTCCATGGATTATACCAACATCAGGCCTGTTATCAGTTTTATTTTCAGCATCAGCGTTAATTTTTAGAGTTGTTCTTTTTCCTTCTTGTTTTAGGTTGTTTTTCTTCTTTATATTTTTTGAGACAGTCTCAGGCTGGCCTCAAACTTGCCAGGAATGACCTTGAATAGCTTTTGACCCCCTTGCCCTCTCACTTGCAAAGTGCTGGGTGTGATTACAAGCATGGATCATGAGACCCAGCTCCTACAGTACTAGGACTCAAACCCAAGGTCTCCTGTGTGCTAGGCGAGCACTTGACTAACTGAGCTACGTCCCTACCCTTTAGAGGTTTTTGCTGTAGCAACTTGTTTTTTAACTTAATATGTGCATCTATCTTAAGGAAAAGATATGTTTGGAGGGAGGGATTTAATAGTGCTTAATCAAACACAGAAAACAGTTAAAAAGAAAGGCAACCCATCTGGGAGAAAATGAAAGATGACCATTTTTGTAAGATAACCTAGATTTTGCCCTTGTTTAAATCTGTCATCGGCACAGAGTACACACTCTCTATTACATTGTAGGTGGTTTCTTCAGGATTTAGCCCCAGAATCTAGTTCAGCACCAGCTACTTAATAGATAATCCACAAATATGTTTGGAATAGTGAATGATTGAACTGAATTCTCACAACTACCCAGGGGAACAGATGGCATCATTTCTATTTTAAGGATTGGGAATCTGCAAATTAGGAAAATTTGTCAGTTTTCTGAAAGTACAAAGGATTCCAGATCGGAATTCTTATCTATCTGTTCTTATTCTAGCCTGAAGTGCTGTTTTGGGTGCCTCTCCTTTCGTCATCACTTCTTAATGTCCCACTAAGTGGCTGGAAGGTGTCTAGCACCTAAACCTCATCTTATTAAGGAATCCCTATGGAGAGATGCTCTTAGTGGGAGATGGGGCTCTTTTCTCCTTTTCCATATCTCCTAGCTCTGAACTCGGGTTTAGTTACGTGTCCCCATTAGGGGTTTGGAATCTGGTGGAGCAGCTTAAGGATGCAGAAACTGTTGAGTGTGTTATATCACAACTTGGGTCATGGATCAAATACATCAGCAGCAGCATCAATGTCCCAAGACATGGTCCCACTAGAACCACTCCTTTGATGCCTTTGTGGCACGATCCCTGGAGCCAGATTCCCTTCATTCCTTCATATTTTCCAACCCTGGATTTTGAGCCTCTCAACAGTTCCTAGAGGCAATACGTAGTCTTCAAGAAAATTCCTTTTCTGTCCGAGTTGAGCAGTGTTGCAACCAGCTGATGCGTGCAGCCTCTACAATCCTTCTCCAGGACACCTCCGGTGTGAAGCATTCTTAGTTCCTCCACCCACAGGGGATAAGCCCACAGCTGTCTCCAACTGTTAGAATAATATTTACTGGGCCATAGTTTGTCAATAGTTATGTGCTACTACAAGAGGACTGGAAAAAATGAATACATTATTCTTCTAAGGAATGGCTTGACCATAACCGAAGTAGATCCCAATGGACAGCTTTTCTAATTTTTTTTTTTTTCCTTCTTAGTGCCTGCTCTTTGGTAGCTTTCCAGTAGGGGTCGCAAATGGCAATGCCTTCAACTGCCAGGCAAGGAGCATCCTGTGTGGAGAAGTCTGAAAACTGGCTTAGAGCTCTGGTCCAGCACAGGGTTTGCAGGCCAATCCCATGGCCCAGCCTTGCCAGATCCTTCTTATTTACTTCTCAAGATAAATCACAGGTTCACCATTTTGTGTGAATTTTGCTGGCAAGTTCCAGTAGCTAATTCAGAATGTCTAACTAGCCCACTGGGGCCCAACAGCAATTTTCCACATTGAGGCCTCAGAACTCTTGCACAGGCCTGTAATATTTGGCCTCTGGTTGCTTGCAATTGAAGAGAATTTGGACCGGAATGTGACACCCAGGATATTACCTGCAGTATTTGAGCAAGTGTATAGGGAGCAGAGAACAGACAGTGCTATCATCACCTCCCTCCACATGGACGAAGCACCTGCTTCCACCCCTTTGGGATGCCTCCTTCCCTGTCTTGGTAAGCAGGTTCAGAATCACATTTGCACCTTTAACACATTTGTGCAGTTCTAGTTCCGCAGGACTTATTGTTCTGTTTACTAGTGACACCGCAGGTCATAACACAGATAGAAATCCCCACCCTTGTGTATTTTCTAGTGGAGGAGACAGAAAGTGAGAGGGCTGATGGAAATCTCTCCCACATTGAGTGCCTTGTGCTAAGGACTGAAAAGCCAATCAGAAGAGGGAGACGGGAAATACCAGTGGGTAAGCTGGAAGACCTGTCAAAGAGTGTGCAGCCCAAGCTGTAGTTCTTTGTAATCAGCCAAGGTTACTGTCTGACATAAAACAGTTTTCAGTGTGAGAATGTAGAGTCTTGACTGTATTCTTCAATTGTGAGTTAATCCCTGATATTACCTTACAGACCCAATTTTCTTTAAGCGTTGACTGAGCACATTTGTTGACCATCTGCTTGTTTGAGGCATTGTGTTAATGTACAGATGGACCAAGTCAATCAAGGAAATTATAGGCCAGCATGGAAGAGATTAACACACAATCACAGGTGATTAGATCACCAAAGTGATGAGGAGACGTCATGACTGTAGCAAGTCCTTGATCAGAACACTGATATTCAGCACTGTTTTAGCTGAGTGTGTTCCAGGATTACTTTTTGCAAATGCTTTTCAACTTGCTTTGGGTCAGGATTCCACCCTCAGTGTCCATTTCAATGAAACTTTTATTTCTTTATCCTGTAGTGACATTTTTTATTATTATAGAAATTCATTTAGTCTTACAGAAACAAATTACTTAATTTTTCCCCAAGTACAAAGTGTGCCTGTACCCTTGAAGACTCTGATATACTATCTTCCAAATCTGCTCGGAATTCATACTGACCTTTGTTGTAAGCAGTTATCCAAGAGGTGAAGAAATAGTTTGGATTCTTGATGAGCTCAGAGTTTAGTGAACAGTCAGATAAATTAGCATGCTTTTGCATAAAAGGGTGGGCTATCCCAGGAATGAGCCTCCTTCATCAGCCGGTTTTTCCATTCACAGAAGCACTCTCCTAACACACTTGTGTTGTCCGTATGCTTATCTGTAGTGACCTGTTGCTTGACTGACTCTCCTACCCACTATGTCACAGTCCCCCATAAGGAGACGTGATCCTGGGAAAATATATATTTTCTTCAGTTTCTAGAACACAGACTCTGCTCCCAAGTAGTGCCCCCCCCAAAAAAAAAAACAAAACAAAACAAAAAACCCTGAGCATCTCCAGCTGGGGAAATTTCGGAGGGAGGGCTTCATGTGAGAAGAAATATTTAAGTCAAAAGACAAAGGCGTAAAGACAGGAGAAAAACAATCAAACACAATTAACTTTGGCATAGCCCCAAACTCTTGTTGAGAATCTGTTAAATTATTCTGAGGCCTCCACAGAGGTAAATCTAACATAGTGACTGGCCCCTCAGCAGGAGCACTGTGCTGAGCAGATCCTGGCCATGCAAAGCCTCCTGGCATGGAAAGAATGCCGGAATGATCACCCCTTGCTTTTGTAGCTTTTGATACAACTGTCCCCTCTCTTCCTCCCACCCGGTCCTGCCGCGAAGGAAAGGACTTAGCCTCTTCAGTTTATGCTCAAGGAGAATCATCTTTTTACTTTCCCAACCTGATGGTGGCAGGCCCTGGATCTGCAACGAGAATCCACTACCTGCATTCAGCAGATAGCTTGAGATGATTAAACTCTGGGGGACTGAATGAGTGGGACACACTTTCTATAAGTGTAGGCATACACTTAGATTGAAAACATTCACGTCGCCTTTTATCTGTCAAGAACTTCCATTTCAGCATTTTGCGTCTTATCGAGTTTCCCCTAGAATTCCTGCAGATTCAGTGCATGTAAAGCCCTGCAGTGGGTTGTTTTATGTAAATGTCTTCATTCTTTAGTTTAGGAGAGTCAATCAAAGTCCTGTCTCAGCAGTTAGAATACACGGAGAAAGAAAGGTGCTTGCAGATGAAGCTGAAATGAAAAGACATGCTCGCTGCACTGTGCTCGCTGCACTGTGCTCAGGAAAATAACTTCCTCAGTGGCAGGGATCAGAGTGCACTAGGAGCCTCCTCTGGAAAATGGCCCTTGACTCCCACTGCCCCCCAACCCAGACCTGTCCCAGCTTGAGGACGAAGGGAGGATCAAGTATCAGGGACAAACTTCTGAGATTCAATCTTGGAATTACCTTTGCTTTTCCAGCAACAATCACCACTTACGTCTTGGTTATCCCCAGTTGTATTGTCTTTGGAAAATGGTGGTTTTTCTTGACTTTGGTTTTCTCAACATGTTATTGAAGGTACAATTGCATCATCAGTATGAAAATGCCTTTCTATAAAAAAGCAATGCTCAGAACGTCACCTTTTGCAAAGTTGTTAGATTTAGCAGATGAAATATGAGTACATATTTAATTTGAATTTTAACTATTTTTTAATTTTATTTTTATGTGTATGAGTATACCTGTATATAGTGTGTAAGTACACTCAGGTGCTCAATGCTCGAGGAGGTCAGAAGAAGGTGTTAAATCCCCTAGAACTAGAGTTACAGACAGTTGTTAGCTGCCATGTGGGTGCTGGGAATTGAACCTAGGTGCTCTGCAAGAGCAGTCAGAGCTCTTAACCTCTGAGCCATCTTCCCAGCCCCTTTTAATTTGAATTTTAGATAAATAATAGATGATGATTTAGATATATCCCAGGTATTTAAGACATCACCAAGACTGTAGCTCAGAGATAGAGTGTGTGTTTGGTACTGGGTTCCATCCCAGCACATATGTGCATTTATTATTTATCTGTTATTAGGTTATCTGACTGTTCTATAGTTTACCAAGTATCACTAATATCCTGACTCTTCTGAAAGACTTCTTTTCTGAAAATCTTAAAACTCTGTGAAGTTAAAGAAAGGGTTACACTGTAATCTCAAAGGTGAAATAGTTTGGCCTGGGGGAACGGTCCAAGATGAAAAAGAAAGATTGTTTTCCCTGGTGAGCCAAGCAAGGAGCAGCCAAGCCTAGGAGATCTTATTTGCTTGTTAAGAAGAGCGAAACAGAACCTGCTGTATGTTTCATAGGTGAACCACACACTGTCTCTCAGACCATGAAATCATGAGCCTGATCATTCTCAGCCCTCTATGAGAAGAAATTTCAAATGGTGAGGCCACCAGGGTAGAGCTGGGTCACAACAGCAAGGCTTTACTAAATACAGATGTTGCTCCAAGCTCTTTACTCTGTGGACCTGACATTAGAGTCTTTAATTTTGTGCGTTCAACTTGTAGTAGTGTAAAAACCAGGAGGCTTGAAGGAGGCCATTGGGAGGGGGGTGCCTTAAGGAAAGGGGGATAGTGAGTCACAGAATACGAGAGTAGAGAGGGAGAATGCTGGGGGTGCAGAAGTCTGAGTAGGGAGAGGGGGAGGGGTGACAAGAAGTTGGGGGACTAACCAAACTGGAGGGAGTATGAAAAAGCCATATGGAAGTCGACTGTCTTATAAACAGATTTAAAAATATTAGCTCTTTTGAAGAGTTTAAAGAGAGATACCCTGCACAGCTGGACAAAGCTGATCCCAGAAGTCATGGGTAATTAATAATAATAACAAAAAAAAATAGTGTCAAGGCTGGGATACCTCCTTATGAGTTATTGGACAGAGAGGCCCTAGGGGCCATCTCTGTCATTCAGAGACTCTTGTCATTCCTCTTGGCTGTCCACTGAAACTAGATGAGAAAACCCATTGCTGAAGGTACCACACACCTCAATGCGTAATATAGAGAAGTTGCGGTAGAACGGAAATGGGAAGCTTTCTCCCACCCACTGGCTTTCGTGGCTCCTGAACATGCTACATGGGCTGCAGGGGCAGAACGGAAGTCACGATCCTACATCTGGGAACCCTGTGATGTGTAAGACCAGCTTTCCCAGCAAGATGTGTCACTTGGGCAATCACGACACAAGATTTGAGACCCCACCCCACAGGAGGGAATCCATGCCCAGTACTGTAAACCTGGTTAAAAAAAAAAAAAAAAAAAAAAAAAAACAATGAAGGAGGTCATAGGTCCTGAATATTGTTGTTTAGTTAAACTGACATAGCATCAAGCTGCTTTCTAAATATTTATGTCTTATGCCCATAAACAAATGCTGCTCTCAGAATTAATCAGAGAAGTCTTTCTTTCCGGTGAGCCATGGTGAATGTAGAGGGTTTTGACTGAACAAGGTATTGAGAATAAGTGATGGGTGAGTGCTCAGCTATACCGGCCTCCCTAAGGCTAAGAGAACATTGCCGAAGAGGGGGTGGAAAGAATGTAAGAGCCTGAATAGGGAGAAGAGGCGCAAAATGCTATCTTCTCTGCAAGACCCAGCCATGCCAATCATAAACTCACAACAGCTGTGAGTCCCTGCAGTGGATCTGCGCCAGAATGGGCTCATCTCCAGTCATGCAGGGATGGGGAAGGGCTCAGAGGTCCCCACTCTTCACTGCTCAGCTATTTACTACTAATAGATTCAGGGAGAAAGAAAATTATTGTCTTTAGTTGTGTAACCCCTGACAACCCAACAGGCTCTAAAGCTTAGTCCCAATCTAAAGGGCACAGCTGGCCCTGGTTAAACTAAATGGGTCATAAAATCAAACCAAGAGTCATGAATCTGGAAAAGGGCCTGGTGGGGTTGGCTGTGTGTGGAAGGGATGGAAGAGAGAGAGAAGGCAAGGGGCAGGGAGTGCTCAGAATACATTACGTCCGTGTTCGGAACTGTCAGCTAGCAAAATGAGTCATTAAAACAAGAAAGGTGAGTCCCCACCCCCAGGCTCCACTGGGAACTTGCAAGGGATGTTTAGTGCTTTGCAAGTTCACCCCTGAGATTGTTCCTACATCAGTTCCTTATCAGCCCACTAGAGAACCTTACAGACTCACTGCACCCAGGTTGACTGACCCACGATTAGAAAGTGAGTTGAGAGCTCCCTAAGACTGTTAGAACATGTGGTTGTGAAAATGTATGCAAAAATGTTTGATTTCTACTTCAGACAGCTACCTAACAGGGAATTTAATTAGCAAGAATTCTATTGCATGTATTGTTTCCAAAGCAGAATTTTATGGTTTCTTCAATAGTAAAGTATTGCTCAAGCTAAAATAACTAATTTCTGTTGCATATAATATTAATAATTCCTCGTGTACTGTGAACTGCTTATTAATACTGTGTTTCTATATAATATAAACCAGAAAAAAAGACAGAGTGGCATTTAGTTAGCACAAAGTCTTATCCAGCCAGTGGGATCAGATAAGAGTCCACTTTGCTACTTATGAACACTGCCATAGGAGATGAGTCGCTTAGAAGCCTCAGTCTTCACATCCAGAAAATGAGCATCATTAAGTTCATTTACAGCAGATGGCTATTTAATGCTCAGTAAATCAGATAAATTACATCAAGAGATGCACAGTGCCTGAGAGCATCAAATGAAGCTAATGACAGAAAGGACGGCCTAGGCAAAAAACTGAAGAATATGTCAGAGACCGGAAGCCAAGCTCTGAGAGCGCATATAGAGGACAGTGCTTCAGTCTACTGCTTTATGTTTTATCAGTCTTAGGGTTTGCTTTCATGTGAATCTTAATGTTCATTATGGATCAACACATTAAACACAGCAAGGAATGCTATGAATAGGTGTGTAGAGGAGACACGGAACTCATGGAGGAATGGACATGAGAAGCAAGGACAAAGGGTCTGAGGAGAAAACCGAGGTTGAGACGGAAAACTCTCGAAGACAAAGGGACTTGAAGGGCGTGGGGTCAGTAAGACGTTGTGGCAGGGCGGTCCTCCGCAGTCCCTGCTTGCATCTTCATGCAGGCCCTTAATTTTATAGAAAACCACCCTCTTCCCCCGTGTCCCACAGCTCAGGATCTGAACATGATGCTCTTGATCTGGAGGGAACAGACTCAAAGCTGAAAGTGCCAAGTTGCAGAGGAGAGGGACGTTCCTGTCTTCCTTGTTCAGTGTAAAGTTGCAGGCCAGGAAACGGAGTGCCATCTTGTGGAGGGACTAACCACTGTGCTGCTATCCTCTGGGTAGGTGGGGCTAGTCTTTGGTTTGGCTTTACATTTCCAGGAGTTAAAGCTGCTCTTAGAAAAGAGTTTCAGAGTGGCCCTCTGCTCTGTCCTACCATCACCCGCCCCCCCAAAAAAAACTGGCTTGCTAGGAGGATCTCCCTCCCTCCTGACTCTCTAAGCTCAGTCCACACACTTTGTGTGAATGATTCTTTCAGGTAAACAGATCCATCCCCATCCATCCTTCTGAGGGTGGGACTAGCGCTATGTAGCCAGAGCAGTTTGGAGTTCACAGTGACTCCAGGCCCAAGAGGATACGTATGATCAGGAAAGAGGTGTGCTGTTTGTCACGTTTCATGTTCAGGAACTCATTTTGCTCTTATGAACCTTGGTGATCTTATCTATAAAATGTGTTTACGATTGCTCCTGGACATGTGCAAGGTTCTTATCTGCAGTGTATGCAGAACACCCATTAGGAAGCCTGCTGCATAGTCAGAATCTGTACAGTGGCCCTTGATAGTCTTTATTAGCTTCTCTTGCTGGGAAAAGCAGAGTTTGACTGAAAAGCAGATCAAGAATGTCATCTTGGATGTGGCAGCCTGTCACCATTCATCTACCTTCTTCTTCTGGCTGACACCGCCCCCCCCCCCAGGCTGACGAAAGGCCACAGCATCCCTGTCCAGCTGGTCATATCACTTTACTCTAAAGTAGGAAGAGACTGCCTTGAGGGTTTCTCTTGTCTATGAATCAGGAAGGCAAACCTTTCTCAAAAACTTCTAGAATATTTTCCTTATTGTTCCTATTACCTAAATGCCCAAAGGGGTGCGTGTGTGTGTGTGTGTGTGTGTGTGTGTGAGAGAGAGAGAGAGAGAGAGAGGAAACTGAGGCACAGAGATATTTGAAACAACGAAAGTGGAAAATTAACTGAATGTGGCAACCCCAAATCGATCTACTTGCCTTTGAGCAGCTATCATGGCTGTGTTTGTACACTCCAGTCGGTGATTGATCCTGCCGAGCTTCATAACTTCTTTTTTATTGCTACCTTCAGCTGAAATACAAATCTTTTATCCTTTCGCTTTCTTTTTCTTCTTTCCCAGATCCCTAACTTTTGCAACCGTCTGCAGTCCACAGTGTTTCTCTACATTAATCTCTCCTGATCTCCTGAGCCATCTTTGTAATGGTCAAGGACAGTCCGATCCCTCCCTTGTCCCTTGACGCCATGGGGATCTCTGGGGTTCATGTCTTGTATTCATAGACAAACAGAAATCTCATGCCACTACATGGCTTTAGGGCAAGATGGTACCTTGGGCAGGTAAATAATTTCTTTGTACTTCAAGTACTTTCTCGTGATTTCAAACATATTTTTTCTAGACTCATTTGTTTGATAGTAACTCTATTCCGGGAAATAAAGTTATAGAGTTTGGAGTCCCCAGCATAGATGAGAAACACGGGCATCCCCATGCTTGGGCACACTGCTCCCACCACCTGTGGCCTCTGTACCCTCTTCCCTTTCTCATCGGGTTCGAGCTGCATCATTTCTTATGGTCTGTGTGGATGCTCTTCTGACACCAGGACCTCATTCATGACAATCACTGTATGTGTGGAAACCAACACAGATCTCTCTTCTGGGCATGGGATAGGCCTGTACCTTCCTTCTCATGACAGTGAGGGGAATGGCTATTTCACCTACCCTGAATCTTTCAGAGCCAGCTAATGCTTAGTGCATTGGGGCGTGTTTTCTTCTCTTGCAGGCCTGTGGCTTGCACTGCTCAAAACAGTGGCTACTCCGTCATTCTGGAGCTCTGAAAGACTTGAGTGGGCAGAGACCTGCCACCAGTCTGCCTGCTTCAGAAAAGCAGCTCACGGAGGAGGAACTGAGAAGTGGGTGCTCAGCTCCTTTAGGCAGCATGGACAAGCAAGGACACCTCTCCTCTCAGACAGCTGTTGTGGTTGTCGCTGTCACTGCTGTTGACTTGGCTATGCCCCTTAGGACATGGCTCCCAGACAGGTCAGACCCCTCTGTGTTCTGCTTGATGCTTTGTGCCTAGTCCAGGTGCAACAGCATGGTGGAGAGCAAAATGTTTGTAGATCAATATGCTGATGAGGGGAAGTCTGTGGTCCTCATAGTTGGGAAGTGAAAGTTCTGTTATTAGAAATCCAAAGCTGCATTATTATAAATAGAAGCACTGGGCTTTCAGGGGAGGCTGATGTGTTAGTTCAGACTTCCTGAGTCCATATGCCTAGCCCTTTCACCTCAGAGGAATTTAAAGCAATGCGTGCAGATGTTCTGTGGGTAAGATGACTGTGCTTGTGCTCTGTCTGCGTCTGAGTGGGCTCTCTAGGGCCCTTCTAGGCAGCAGTCCATTCCAGACTTGAAGGCACCTGCTTCCGGGGAACGGTCAGTCAGATGTGCAGGTGGAGCCTGCTGGTGCTGCTCCTGGTCCACAGGGCCCTTCTAGGCAGCAGTCCATTCCAGACTTGAAGGCACCTGCTTCCAGAGAACGGTCAGTCAGATGTGCAGGTGGAGCCTGCTGGTGCTGCTCCTGGTCCACAGCCGTGGTTCCTTCACTGCACAGATTCCAAAAGAGGCTGCACAGTGGCCCATGGGCTTGGATTAGTGAGGCTATCTCTCTTAGGCTGGTTTAAGCAGACGTTCCTGTGTGTTTCAGTGTTCATGAATGCCTTTCTTCCCTCATCTGGGTAGTTCTTTAAGGTTCTCCGACAAAGCCTAGCCGTCTCACGATAGCTGTTCTTTGAACACACCCAGTTCGAAGCTGCCTTGTGTCTTGTGGTCTGCTTTCTGTATAGCTTCTTCTGTGCAGTGACAGGTACACAGCACTGTTGTACTTTGATATTGTTTTCAACTGTTAGTGTTTGGAATGTTATAGCTCACGCCTGTTCTTGTGACAATTATTTAAGGAGACAGAAACAGTTGTCTATTTCTGTTATCGCCCTTTCATTTTTTACCCTTCAAGATAACATCATCCAACTAAGCCAGAGTGGAGCACTGAGCTCCTGTTTACTGAGAGTCTACCTTGTATGAGGCTGGCTAACATAATTCTTACAACATTCCAATTAATTCACATTAATGCCCAAGTAGGACAGCAGGGCTCCCTTTCTTGATGGGAAAACTGAGGCCCTGAAAAGAAAGCACTGTTTCCAAGGACACAGACTGAAGGTCAGATTTAAATTCGGACTGTTCTCAACCCCAGGGCTTTCGGCATCTCTTTATTCATGTGCTGTAGCCTGGAGTTCGTTCTAATGTGTTGACCTTTGTTCTCTTCTCATCAGACCCCCGAGTGGCCCACGATGACTCCTTCAGAAAGTATATTGTAAGCTTTGTCTTTCAGTTGCCAAATTCATATCAACTCCAGAATCTTGCCTCACATTGCAGACACGTTTATTTCTCTGGTCACATTTTTCCCTTAAACGGTGGGTGCTGGGTGAGGGGTCCCATATTTATTTTATATTCCTTCACGAGACCAAACAGAGCCTGCATAGGAGTGGCCTGGCCACTATGTCTGAACTTATGGCAGATACCCTAGGGGCAAAACTCAATTTGTTGACTTCACAGTGTGGGGAGGGAGGAAGGACATATATTCTCTATACATTTTCTCAAGTCCTATCATAATCTGCCTTTATCCACCCTCAGTTATCCCTTGTGAGCTGTGAGAATGGAAACTTTCCCATCAGGACCATACAGTCCCAACTACAGGGTCTGTCCTGCTAGTGTGTCTGATTGTCACTGAAAATCTTTGTGCTTGATGATATTTGTTCTGTTCAATCCAGGCCACTCTCACAGAGCCCATGGGCTTGACTGAGTACGGGCAATACAAAATTAGCACTCGGAGCTTTGGAAGTTGGGAGTCACTGAACAGAGTTTGTGGTCTTGGAGTTCTGATGAGGGTTCTCACTGACTGCAGACACAATCCTCACAGGATGAGCAGATGGTCCCCTTGCCTCCTCCTTCAGAGCATCCCCCCCCCGTTTATGAAGACTCCAGTCTCATGCCCTAATCACCCCCCAAGGGCCATCCTAGTAGGGCCAGATTCCCACACATGATTGTGCAGGGGCACAAACTTTCGGTTCTCTCTTGACCCTTTTTCTGCTTCTATAACAGACGAGGCAAAATTTATGAACAGAATTTATTTGGTTGAGTTTTTTCTGTGTTTACAATCATGGGGACTTAAGAGCATCATTTAGCAAAAGCTACCCTGCTACATTACCTTAAAGCAGAGGGACAGGAAAGGCACAGAGTGAGCTGGACAGGGCATCCTCAGGCCAAAATGGCAGGATCGTTAACATACAACGTAAGCGAAAGCTTTAGAACTAAAGAAACATATTCCTGTGTCGGCATTGATGAGTTAATGGGTGCAGAGCCCTCCTGACTTCAACCTTCCACCTCCCTTTAGGCTCCATGTTTCAAGACTGGGAACTAAGTCTCCAATGCATACTTTATGGAAGACACAAACTTTAGCAGGCCCACAATAATAAAGTGCTGTTTTCAGCATGTCTTGTTTTCTTCCTATAATGACCAGGCATCCTTTGTAGATTATCTACTTCATCTACTCTAAATCAAATCCTAGGTTTCATTAGCATCCATCAGATAAGCTATGATTTGAAGAGAGCAACCAGCACAATGTGAGGTTCTACCCAAAGTAAAAGACTACCTGCTAAAAATGATATTATTGCCCCCCCCCATTTACCCATTCTCAGCAGCTTGGAAATCCAGTGTCTGTTTCTACATTTAACTTATGCATTTATACATTTAAACATTTAACCTTTGCAAATGAAGTTTAGAATATTTCTGAGTCTTGGCCAAGGTCACAAGAAAGTCAGGGTGCAATGCTCAACTTGACCCCAGCACCTGACTGTAGCTTAGCACCCTCCGCTTCCAGGCATTGGTCCCTGCAACTGTGGAAGACTTTGGGGGGGTGTTTTATGTGTCCAAGATGATCCAGGTGAGTAACTCCCTGAGGAAAGCCTTTATCAGCTGCAATGGAAGACAGAAGTCGGAGAGTGGCAATGGTTGACATTTCAGGATAACTTCCTCTTCAGCACCTTCTGTGCTAACACATCCTTTGGTCCTCTTGACAATCCTACAAGGTCAGAGCTGTTGCCACCGTCACATCTCAGATAAGAACAGGAGGCACACAGATCACAGGTCTTGCTCTGGGTTACATAGAAGTGTATCTCAGGCTGAGATTCAAAGCCAAGCTCTTATCCCTCCAGTCTCCCCAGGGAAAGCACCAGAGATTCATCTAGAGGCTTCTGGAAATTCTCCTGTTGATGCCAGCACGTTTCAAGTGCTTTATGCAGTAAAATGTCAGTCAATCACTTTGTATCCACATGCAGGAAACATGAGTGACAACATGCATCCCAGGGATCTTCCTGAGCAGGTGCCATCGTAGTTGATCTCATACTAAGATATAACAGGAGAACTCAGAGTTGTGTCGAGAACAGTGGATAGATGGCATGGCATTTAGTTCTTCCAGGATGAGCAGAATAACCGAACAGTTATCCCCTGTTTAAAGTCAATTCATGATGGATGAATTGAAGCTTGAATCAGGGACAAATGATGTGCTAATTAATTTGTAGCACCCAAGCATCATAACAAAGACTATTAAGCTCAAATAGCATTTAAAATTATTTTCCACATAAAAGTCACCGTGGTGTGTGTGGTGTGTGTGTGTGTGTGAGAGAGAGAGAGAGAGAGAGAGAGATAGAGAGAGAGAGAGAGACAGAGACAGAGACAGAGACAGAAGGAAAACAGTCTTGTCACATTAACAGCCCAAGGTTTGTATAGAAAGGAACAGATTTGGTCAGCATGAATCAGTATCTGCTGTGGTTCTGAAATCTTTGTGTGTGGAGGGGGGTAGTGTATAATATGTATGTATTTGATGTCTGTTTATATATGTGTGTGTGTGTGTGTGTGTGTGTGTGTGTGTGTGTGTGTAGGCGTACCCATGCCTGAACATGCATTCATGCATGTGGAGGTCAGAGGACATTTTAAGGTGTCAGTCCTCTCCTTCCACCTTGTTTGAGATAGGGGTCTTGTGTTGGATAGCTTTCGTTGTCAACTTGACACACCTGGGTTGAGGACTGGGGAAATGCCTCCATTGGACTAGCCTCTGGCCATGTCTGTGGGGCATTATTTTCATTGTTGAATACATTGTTCTCCGTGTCACCCATGGGCAGATGGTCCAGGGTTGTATAAGAAAGCAGGCTGAACAGGGACTAGGGGAGCAAGTCAGTAAGCAGTGTTCATCCATAGCCCGAGCTCCTGACTCCAGGTTCCTGTGACCCAGGAGATATAAGCCAAATAAATGCGTTTCTCCCCAAGTTGGTAGTGGTCAGAGTGCTTTGTCACAGCAATGGAGAGGCAAAGTAGAATAGGCCTCTTCGTTCAGTGCTGTGTATGCCAGGCTAGCTGGCTTGCAATCTTCTGGAGACGCTCCTGTCTCCACCTCCCATCTCACTCTAGGACCACTGGAGTTAGAGCCACGCTCTACCATGCCCAGCTTTACATGGACTCTAGAAATTCAAACCTAGGTCCTCACCCTCCTGTGGCAACTATTTTCTCCACTCCACCATCTCCCCAACCAGTGACTCTGTCTTTGTTATATACCTGGCTCCTTCCGTGACGTCTAACAATTTGTGATGTTTGACACGGGATTTTTCAACTTCATGATGGTGAGAAAGTGACATACATTCCGTAGAACTGGATTTTTGATTCTGAATTTGGAGCTCTTCCTGGGACAACAGTTTGGTGCTATCCTCCCTTGGGATGCTGGGTAGCTCAAGTCAAGCACGAGTTCACCAAGGAAACAACTAGCACTGTGGTGTCCTGTGCTGCTGAGCTGGGATGCTCCATAGGCTCTGTGTATTCAAAGCATCTCAAATGTTCACGAATGCATCAGGGAGGCCCCTCTGTCAGTCAAGGATTGTGCATGCTGACTGCTCAGGTTTCAGTTTACTTATTTGATTTTTTGAGACAGAGTCTCACAATGTAGCCCAATCTGTCCTCAAATTCCCTATTCTTCTGCCTTTATTTCCTGAGCATACAGATTACAGTTGTGTGCCACCATGCTTGGCATAAATATTTGTTTTTAATGTTCATGATAACCCAGTATACAAGTGTTCAGAGTCCTTTTGGGCCAGACTTGAGCAGAAGTTAACAAGGTTTTCTTCTAAATTTCCCCCCAAGTTGGAACCCGTGTGACAAAGTGGCGTTTCTGGGACCCAGACCCAGAACTCTGTGCTTGTTCTTGTTTCTAAATGCCTTATTCACTGGGTGGTAAACCCTTCTACGTTGTGGAGTCCACAGGCTCCTGTAGCCTTGTCTTCACTACATCCACCATGGTTTGTGAGCCCCACAGCAAGTCTTAGGTGAGAGGTCACATTCACCAGCCTTTTTCCTGCTCCAGACGACCTAGAGCACTGCCCTGTGAAAGACTCTGCAGAGCAAGCCCCACGTCTCCTCCACGATGGTGCCCAGATACCACCTCTCCTGTGACTTTGCTGCTATTTAGCTTTCCCATCTGGGCCTCTTGTTTGCCTGGCTCACTCCACACGCACTCAGAGGCCTCAGATTAGCTCCTCTATGTGTGTCTTCCACTTCGCATCAAGCTCTGTAAAGGCAGTGGCCAGATTGTTTCTGGGTCTCCAGACACACCATGAATCTTGGAAACCTTGTAGATGTGCTCGTGTAAATGTGAATGATCACGTGCAGGCAAAGGAGTGATCTCGGGTATCCAAACTCGCAGGTTTGCTCTGCAATCTGTTTGTTGGTTTCTTTATACTTTATACATCTCCTTATTTGTCCATGGGTATCCATTTATTGCATCAATAAAAATCAGCATTTCTCATATAAATATTCATAGTTGAAACTTAAAATCTCTGAGCATTGGACTACTCCAGTCCTTGGCCTCAAACGACACCTGCCAAAGCTGGCAGCAGCTGCCACTTTAGGGAGACCGTGTGTACAGCTTGCTTGTCACAGCCCCTCAACGGGCTTCCTACATGATGTCGCCTGCCTGCACTCAGGAGGCAGCCTTGTGCTTACAGAGCAGAAGAGCTCCCAGGCCAAGTGCTTTGCTCGGCTGTTGTGTCCCCAAGGACTGTGCACTAGTCAGCTGGGGTTGTTCTAAAAACATGCTAGGGGATAGGTGCTTAAATAGCAGGCATTCATTGTTCGAAGTTCTGGAGGGTAGAAGTTCAAGACCAAGGTGCTGGAAAACTCAGTCCCTTGTGTGGTTTTCCTCCTGACTTGCAGATGGCTTCCTTCTTCTCCTGTCTTCACATATGTTGGACACAGAGACAATCTGTCATTTCCTATTCTTTTAAGGACATTGATCCTTTCAGATTAGGGCTCCAACTTTATGACTTCATCTAAACCCAATTAACTCTCAAAGACTCCCACCTGCAAATACTATCAGATTAAGTAGAAGTACTTCAAGTATAAACACCATTAGGCATAGACGCTCAGTCTACATACGACAAGCTGGCTCAAAAAAATGAGAGGAATCTTTCCCTGAGTTTGTCCATGTAGAGGAAGAATCTCTTTCCTTTGCACATACTTGTTTATAACTACAAACTGTTTTGATTTCCCTGCCTGACACCGGAGAAGCACAGGCGGCTAGGCTAGTGTATTTGGCATCCATTGGTGTAGAGTCAGGAACCCTCGCTTTCCCACACAGTTCAGCACCTGTATTCATGACTTTGGGGTTCCCCTTCTTTGCCTACCTCAGTTTCTCTTTCTGTGAAATGATGACAGATCAAGACGGGAGTGTGTGGCCCTTGTGCCTCTCATGCCCCATATATCTTGGCATTTTGGGGGAAGCACATGGGCTGTGTCCTGTGTTAGATGGCCTTCTGCCCTAGCCAGGAAGGCCCCTTCCCTGAGAAGGCACCTGTCAGGTTGAGTCATAGCTGGCGCAGGACTGAAGTCACGCACACCAGAACGGGTTGCAGCGCCCAGCTCCAGCCTCCCATCTGCACGCAGGCCCTATTTCCACTCAGATACACTGAGTAATAAGAGAGGCCCTGTCCGCCCTCCTGTCACAGAGCTCTGCCATGCACTGCCTGTGCCAGAGTGTTTTTGTATCTAATGAAGGATTTATTTAGGTCACTGCTGCCTTCTGTGCCCAGCAACAGCACATGAAGCACGCTGAGAAGGAATGCCTCCCCCTCTTCCTTCTCCAGGCTGCAGTCCCTGGCACCTGCCTGCTCTGTATTCGTTCATGGGGCTCTTAGGCAGGCCTTGCTCGGAGCTGTCCTCAAGCACACCTGTGCCGCCCCTCTCTCTTCCCTGCTCTCCTGTCTTGTTGAGTTTCTGCAGCAGTTTGGATCTTGAACAAATGCATTTGACTAATTATCATCCCTGAGTCCTATTTATACCAAGTGGCATTTTTCTCTTTAGGGACAAAAATAGCTGCTATGATTTCAAGGCTTGCCATGAACTACGCAATATAGCAAAATCCTAAGCACTCTATGTATACGACTGGATTTAATGCTAACAGTAAAAAGTATAGAATCAATCCTTTTGAGAGTTTCAGGGCTTTCTTGAAGATTTTAAATTACAGAGCTCAGACAGGAGCCCAGCTTTTGGCTGGAAGGCCTTTGTAAATCCCAATATTGTCCTGTTACCCTTTCCTCCAGGATCTCCACCTCTGGCCAGACTGATCCTTCTCTTTTCTATCCACCAAGATTGTTTTTAATCATGGAATTATAAAAAGCAATTACCTCCACCACAGTGGGAAACAACAGGGAAAAAGAACACCCCTTCCATTGACCAAGACAGTCAGAATTGGAATGGGCACACAGATTCTCAGTCCCTTTCAGAGACTGTCATGTAGACCGCCTCCCTGAGAACTTAGGGATGCGGAATTTCAGAACTCTCCCCATAACTTTTGGAGTAAAATCTGCTTTTTTAACTAGTCCTCCAGAGGGCTGGCAAGCACACTCTTATTTGGAAAGCACTACGTCAGATGGATCGTACCATGCAACTTTAACCCCTGGGAACAAGCTGGAGTCACTCCCTCCCTGAGCCTCATCAGGATCCCTGGGTTCTAATCTTCCACCTAAATCAGAGAGCACTGCTACGCTGGTTGGCATCCAGCTACTCCATGGGGCAGAGTGTGTTTATTAACCTCATTTTACCCTGGAATGTTCAGATGGTCCAGGATGACACTGAGAGTCTCTGATCTTGGAAGTGCCCCATGCTGCCTTCCTTCCTTGCCAAGATCTCTCCCTCCTCCAATCCTACCAAGCTGTGTTCATTAGCCAGGTAACCTTTTGTAACTTGGAAACTTCTAGCACTGTGGAGGAGGACTGCAGGGACCACAGGAAGCTTGGAGGTGCTGCATTCCAAGAGTGTTCCTCTCTTTGAAGGGAACATAGAGCCACTTTCATTTCATTTTTCCCAGACAGCATATATGCTCTGGTGAAACGTCTTAACGTTATGTGAACTGCCCTTTGGCCCTTTCTCTCCTGAACCCTTTCCACCCCACCTACCTCACAGCAATTACCATAACTCCAAACAGAAGTGAATGTCAACATTGGCTGAGGAGTGTCATGTATAGGAAATTTCAAGAAAATAAATATTTATGGAGGTCTTAAAATATCAGTGTCCTTTCATAGACTGACAGGCACAAGCTGAATCTATTTCCTGTTCCTCGCTTCTTAAGATGACCTGCCATCGATAGAAATTTGACCCCAAGGCAACAGGCTATTAAATAATCATAGAAAAATGAAAGTGAAGACATTTTTTACTCTTAAAGGATTAACAAATAACCTGATGCTTTTGATTGCCCAGTTTAGCTGCATAAAAACATAACAGTTCTGTTGCTCAAACTATCTTTCCTCTGGTTTCAGTACGTTCCTGAAAATTGAATCATTCATCGCCATGGGAGACTTGGAAGGGGCAGTTTTGCATAGCAGTGTATTAGAGCTGGTACTGTCTGTATCTCTTTGTGTTACTCTATGCTGCTTCCTGGGATGCACTGCCCACTGCCCACAGAGAACGCTCCCTCCAAGGGAGAAAAATGCAAGGCAAGGGCTTTGGAAATGGCCTCTGCAATTTAATTTTTTGATACCTCCAGGTTCTGTGACTTTGAGGAGGTGGTTTAATCTTAATATGCTTCTATTAACTGTCATGAGGAGAAATGCAGGCCGTAACTATTTTTTGAAATGCCTACTTTGTGCTAGGCACTCACTGCGCTACGTATTTATCTCCAGTTATGACTTAATATTGATGGCCCACATAAAAAGTAGGTAGGTAGGAAGTAGGTAGAACTGTTATTGGCAGGGATCTGAGTCCCAGGGGCACTCAGTGAAGTTTCCAGATTCTTGTGTCCAAGAGCAAAGAATCAGACCAAAGACCTGTGTTTAGAACTAGAAATGGAAACAGTTCTTGGGGTAACCAACAGCGGTCTGATTAGACTTAAGACCTGCTCAGTAGGAGGAAACTCGGCCCTCATACTGTAAACCTAGCCAAGAACTCATGGCGGGAGAGGTCATAGACCCGAGATGCTAAAATGATATAGTATCCAATTGCCCTGTAAATACTTATCCTTATACCCACAGATAAATGCATAAATGCAGCTATCATTCCTTATCAAAGACCCTTCTTTTTGTAGTAGATAGTTGTTATTACAGAATCACAACTGGTAAGGTGCAGAGCATGAGGGACTGTGGAGTCCCCATTCCCGTATCTAGAACACAGCCCTTACCAAGGCTCAGGCAGCATCAAGAAGAAGGGCCAGAAGAATTGTAAGAGTCAGATGACTGGAGAATTGCTGCAAAATAGTGTCTTCTGGACAAGAGTTGTACCCATGAACTCCCCAAAATATGGCCACCTGCTCAAGACCTGCAGACTGTGCTAGGCAACACTCCAGCATGGATGAATGGGGGAAGCACACAAAGCCCCACTCCTAGTTGAAGACCTCCAGGTACTTGACAACTCCTGAGGAAGGGAGTGTCCGTTTCCTTCAGGGGAAGTCCCTAATAGACTGCCTATGTCCAAATATTCAGCCCTATACAGTAGTGCATATGGGCAACATTAATTGGAGACATCTTTTGATATCTGTCTATCTATCTATCTATCTATCTATCTACTATCATCTATCTATCTATTTATCATCTATTTCTCTACAGATGTCTAACCAGATAGATAATTAGATGGGGGACATGGATTTGAGAGGGTGATGTGGGGAAACATGACAGTACTGGAGAGGGAAAGGAGTGAATATAATGAAAATACATGGTATAAACATATAAAAATCTAAAAAAATAAAGTATATGTTCCATTTTTTTAAAAAAAGAAAGAAAGGGAAAGAGGGGCTGGAGAGATGGCTCAGTGGTTAAGAGCACTGACTGCTTTTGCAGAGGACCTGGGTTCAATTCCCAGCACCCACATGGCAGCTAACAACCATCCTTAACTGCAGTTCCAGGGGATCTGATGCCCTCTTCTGAACTCTGTAGGCACTGCTCAACATGGGTGTATCTGCCTACAGGTAAGTAACATACTCATACACATAAAATAAAAATAATAATTTTTTAATTAAAATAAAAGAAAGGGAAAACACTCCCAAGAATGGGAGTGGTGAGCAGGCAGGAAAGAACATGCATTCGAGGCCCTGGGCCACCCTGCTCAAGACCCTTTGTAGGTCTTCTACATAGCCCCACCTCTGACAGGGCTCTACATCTTGTACTTTGCTCAGGCAAGCTTTGATCATTGCATGCAGCCCCGAGGAGGACCCTGCAATCTCCAGTCCCCAGTCTCCTGTTACAGCTGCCCCCCCCCCCGCAACAGCTGTGCTTCCGTATCTCCCTTTGGAGTCCCTAAGAGGTAATACGCTCACCTGAGGTCACTTTGCTGTAAGCATTCTAACTTGGACCTGTCTGACTGCCAATACTTCTTTGCTTTCCCACCATCTTTACCACCTTTTCATTGTTCGAAAGAAAAGCCACTCTCAGCCGTGTCACAGGTCTTCAGGGAGATGATATGTGCTTGAGTGCTTGCTGCCCGGCACACAGTGGGTGCCCAGCACCCTTCCATCTCTTCTGGTAAATCCCGCAAAGTACTTGTGGCCTCGTGTTTTGATCGCTCCTGTTCCCCTAGGGGAGATGCTTCCTTGAGCCAGCTGTGCTCTGTCTCTGCTGGAGGGGCTGGCTGGGAAGGTTTGTGCAGATAGAGGCATGTGGACAGACAGAGGCATGTGGACATCACTGCTTCTTTAGTGAAATATCCTGCTTACTTTGACTGATCCATGAATATATTCCACTGATGAGACAGAGAGAATATATTATATTTAATTACATTTGGAATCTGGGTCATGATGTGAATTATGTAATAAGGAGACTTAAGGAGAAAATTAAAATATTTTGAAGGGTTATTTCATAGCTACCCCTCCTTTTTAATTAAAATATTTTCTAGACTCAGGTGATCTTGTCCAATCACTGAAAAATATGAAGTCCTCCTTTCAACATCTGCCTTGTGCTTGACTTTCTAGGGATGGAAGAGACATTGCATTGTGACAGTCTTTTCAGTGAACAGACTGTTTTACTTTGTGCAAAGTTAACATCCCAGGGATATATAGCCATCAGCCTAAGTGGCCACTGAATTTGACAAGTTCCTGTAGGAAGTAGCTTCCTGACCCTTACAGTGTAGTAGGAATCATACTAAGCCCCAGTGAAAACATCAGAGAAAGAGTAGACACCACCAGAAGGCTCCGTGGTGTACACTGCTGGGTGGGTGGCTGACATCAGACAGAGGATGGGATTTGGGACAGTGTATGGGGACTAGAAAATGTTACTATGTGAGGGGTTGGAGAGGTGGCTCAGGGTCAGAGCCCTGGCTGCCTGTGCAGAGGACCTTGATTTGGTTCCCGGCGCCCGCATGACCTTCTTCTGGCCTCCTCAGGCTGGAGCAGCAGTCAGTGCTCTTCCCAAGGTGCCTGGCCTCAGGCCCAGGTGCTGTGGAGCATCCTGTATTCGTGCCCTTGACAGATCCAAGCTTTCAGAAAGTTCCCAGTGTGAGAAAGATGAAGTTATCTTCAGGTAGACTGTAAACTTACTTATGTTGTCTGAGAGTTCAGACTTGCCTTCCTGGTCTGCTTCCTACTCAGGAACTTCTCGGTGAGTGGGGACTCTGTGTGGAAGAAGGGCTTTCCACACTGACGAGGGTTTCCGGTGAAGAATGACAACCTCCGTAGTCTTTTCTATCTCTTCCCAGGTCAGTTGCCCCATGGCACGTAGTGCCTGGGGGTAGGCTGCTGTGGTAGGAAAGATGCACACTGGATTATCAAGACTTACTGCAGAGTAATGAAAAATTGCTCATTAATTGTATATCAGGATGCTATGGTGGAGCAGATGCGATCTATCTGTATAATTAATTAATATAACTATGATACTTATTTTTTCATGTGACTTCTAGAAAATTTTATGGTACATGTGTGCATCACATCATATTTCTATTAGATAATTCGTCTTGATACATGTCTTCATTTCAGTATCAAGTCAATCATTTGGAGTAGGATAGAATGATCCCATTTCATAGATGAATAGACTAAGGCTAAGAGGCAAAGTCACTTTGGCTAAATTCAAAACTAGAGGCAGGACTCCCTGACGCCACAGCCTGGACAGATCCTTTGATCCATCTACTGACCACAACAAATGAAAGGCTTTGCTACCATGCTAAAAGTATTCTGTGTATGTTTGGCATCTG
This sequence comes from Nannospalax galili, assembly GCF_000622305.1. Lineage (NCBI taxonomy): Eukaryota > Metazoa > Chordata > Mammalia > Rodentia > Spalacidae > Nannospalax > Nannospalax galili. Next base: position 8,940,683 of record NW_008331789.1, read on the forward strand.
GAATTGGAACTGAGGAGCTGCCAGTACACAGTGTATTTTGTTGGGTCTTCTTTAATGCTCCCTGCCTGGGAGACCATAATAGCAGCACCCAGACCAAAGGACTGCAACCCAAGGTCCCAAAGCCCCAGACCTGGAGTCTCTGTGTGACTGTGACCAGGTCATCTCAGGAGTTCCTCACAGATGACATGAACAGCAAAGACTACACAACTTCCTTCTCTGTTGCTTCAGTGTCTCTTGTCAAGGTTAGGATGGCCCAGATGATGGCCTCTCAGTTGGTATGAACTTGGAGACGTCTCCTTTTCTGACAGTGCTACTAAAAGGCTCAGAATTGCACTTCCTGTCACTAGGAGCCAAATTATCAAAACACAATAAGACATTGGTGTTAATGGTTACTGTATGTATAAGCACTATACTCGTGCACAAACATGAACACATCTCACATACGTGCAAGGAACTTGTATAACACACATGTAGCTATAAATACATATGTACCATCTGTTTACATAGATATAGTTATGTGTTGTGTGTATAACACTAATCAATTTTATCCATATTTCTCAAGTAACTTTGGAATGAAAAATGACTAGACAAATACATTTAATTTTAGAAAGTATTAAAGTAAAAATTAGGAACTTTTAAATAGCTAATTGTTAGAGTTTTCTTAAAGGACAAACAAACTACATCCAATCTCTTCTGTGCTATCTACTGGTAACTGGCCTTTAGGAAGAATTCTCAGGTGCGTGGGGTGCTGACCAAGAAAGCATGAACAACCAGGTAATACATATTTCAGTTCGGCCTGTGCCTTTGCCACTTAGGGGTTGAACAAAGTGGGTTGGGTGTTGTTTTCTGAGTCTGAACTAGAGTGTAACATGAGGATGGTGATGCCTACCGCACACAGATGGTGTGGCTCTCCTTGTCGGAGGCAGTGCCACCCTGGCTTCACCCCACCGCACTCTTTCACCCCAATCAGCTACGCAGGAGAACGCCAAATGTGTAAAAACTATGCACATTGGCTCTGCACTCTTTAAAATGGAGAAGGAAATGAAGTTTAAGTAAAACATTCTGAAGCCTTCCATTCAGTAAAGCCATTCTGCCACAGCGCGCTCACTCTCTCAGCAAAATCACTCTAACCCAGGTAGCTTGGCCATCCCACCATGAATGCTTTTTCCTCTGAAGCCCTTCCTCACATCCCTTCCCCATAAGCCATGACTTCCTAAGGACTCGTCTGGTTCAGTGCTCACATTTTAATAGTTTTCAAACCACATAGCCCAGTGTCATGGAGAGACAGATCTACTGGTTTGTTTATAGAAGTAAAACCCTTGATTTGTTCTTTGTTTCTACAGTCTAGACAAGATTCAAGCTATAGGCAAGTATATCTTAAATTTTCTGTAAAGAGCCTGATGAATCCTCTTAAGGGAGAACAATCCACGAATTTGGCAAACCTTACTGGGCTGTTTAGGTTTGTCAACTTTGTATAACCTGGAGACACCTGCAGTCTCAACTGAGGAATCGCCTCCATCAGATTGGCCTGTGGGCATGTCTGTGGGCCACTGCCCTGATTGAGAATTGATGTACGAGGGTCTAACCTACTGTGGACGGCGCCATCCCTAGGCACATAGAAATGGGCTGTGTAGGAAAAGGACCTCAGCATCCATGGGAAGTATATCAGTAATCAGTGCTCCTGCATGGTCTCTGCTTCAGTTCCTACCTTGAATTTCTTCCTCAGTGTCCCTTGATGACGGTCTGTAAGTTGTAAGCCAAAGAAACCCTTTCCTTCCAAAGTTGCTTTTGGTCAGTGTTTGATCACAACGACAAAAAGCAAACTAGAACACCGGCAATCTACATGTCAGTGTGTCAGGCCATCTCCAGCTCTTTAGGGAGAAGTGAAGCAAAAGCATCCATTCTGTCTTAGGGAGACTGGAAAACACAGGTCCCTGTGTATCTACTCTTTGAGAGCATCACATACGACTTGCCATCTTCCGGGAGTCCCAGACATCTAGGGGAACAGTCTATATTTAGGAGGATTTTATTGGCTACTGTATCATATAGCTCACCAAATATCCAATAAATATCCTCTGACAGAGAGGCAGTGATACAGAAACAAGCCCCTCCTCCAGCAGAGGGTTCTGGTCCACTAGGGTGGATGAGCCAACATGGAGTGAACGGTGGTACAGGTCAGATAAGTAGTGAGCTGTTTGGTAGAAGAGAAGTGCGTGAAAAGAAAGGCCTGCTTTCAGAGTTAAAAAAAATATTTCTCTTGATTTTTTGGGAATTTCCTATAATGTATTCTGATAGTACTCAGAGTCCCAACCCCACGTGTCCCGTCCCACCTTACTAAGTATCCCTTCATGTCCTCTATTATTATTTTTTAAGGCCTACCAAGTCTAAGTTCTCTCTGCAAATGCTGTTGGGTGTGGGTCCATCTCTGGAGTGTGGCCAATCTGCCTGGTGTCATGCCCTTAAAGAAAACTGACTCTTTTTCCAGCAGCTACCAGTTGGCAACAGTCCCTTAGCTAGGTTTGGGACCTCTTATCCACCTTCCTCCTTCTATGCTGGGATTCTTTCCAGCCTGAGCTTGCACAAGAAAGTTGAAATGAACTACATTTTCATGTCCTTAGTTACAACTGTCAACTGTCAGCTGGTGGTGATTCTCCTGACTTTCTGTGGCACACTGTGGGGTTGTGGTTATAACCAGCTGCACCGGCCATGAGCCACATTGCAGTAGTAAAACTTTGTGCCCAGGAATGATTTTTGTTCTTTGGCTGATCTCACCTTTTAAATTCTTTTGAGATGACTTCATGTTTTTCCTCTGTTAGGGAGATTTCCCAATGATTTTTTCAGGAAAATGAGTAAACATTTGTCCAATTAATATCTACCTAAAGTGCAGTCCCCTTAAAGTACAGTCCTATGTCAGTCACCCTGCTGTCTACAGTGAGCATATATGTGTCAGCATTTGCCAAACCCAACAAACCATCCTAAAGCTGTGATTAAGCCATAATCATCCGTTTTTCCTCCTGAACCAAGAGGTTGTGCTGCACACAGTGGACTTGTGTGAGTCCCTGCTGTGTGTCTCTCTCACCCTCCCACAGAGGCCAGTAGCTGACCAGAGAAAGTCTCTTCTTATTGCAATGGTATAGGTATAGGGACTAAGGCATGTGAGGCAAAGTTGGGACCAACATATGGTCACATGTGCCCACATGCCATTGATCAAATGCAAAGCAAATTTCTGGGAGGCACACTGCCCCACAATGAAGTAACAGCTAGGATCTGATGTTGTATGAAGCACTGGGGTTAGTCCTTCACTCCTCCATGGACTCATCCACCCTTCTGAACTTGAAACCCTGGTGAAGGAAGTGGGGTGCAGAAACCAGCCTGCTCCTGTATCATCTGCCTCTCTGACAGGTGGGACATATGTATTGGCTCTTTGATGAAGTCCAAAAGATGTTTCTGGTTCTTTTCTTTATACCAGAGATTAGCAGACCATGGCTACTGGGGCAAGCCTCATTTTGTACAACTGCCTAGCTAACATATAAATGATTTTTTTAATTAAAACTAAAATGGAGAGTTTGGAGAGATGGTTCAGCAGCTCTGAGTGCCCGTTCTGCTCTTGCAGAGGACACAAATTGATTTCAGCACCCATATCAAGATGGCTCACAACTGCCTGTGACTACAGTTCCAATGGGATCTGAGTCTTCTGTCCTCCAATGGCATCTGCACTTGTGTGCACATACCCTTCACACACACACACACACACACACACACACACACACACTCAATTAAAAATAAAATGTTATCTTTAAAAAACCAAAAAGGAAAGTAGTGTTTAATAATTTTTTGACATTCAAACTTTAGTATCCAAAAACCAGATTTTTTTTTTTTTTTGGTCTTTTTGAGACAGGGTCTCCCTGTAGCCCCAGCTATCCTGGAACTCACTATGTAGACCAGGCTGGCCTTGAACTTACAGAGATCTGCCTGCCTCTGCCTCTCAAGTGCTGGGATTAAAGGCCTGGGCCAAAAACCAGGTTTTATTGGAACTCAACCCAACCACACCCCCTGCCTCTGTCTGTGGTCTGTTTCAGATCTGTAATGGCAAGGTTGGAACTGGAGTTTCCATAGAGACCACATGCTCCACAAAGCCTAAAATATTTACTCTCTAGCCTTTCACAGAAAGTGTTTGCCACTCCTGTTTTACAGAACACAGAGGGTGAGTTGGCATTACAGGGGAGTGAGTGAAAGGGTCTTGACCACAGATGTGCATTGGATTACTTCTGTGCTTATTTGGTTGTTAACTTTTCCTCTTTCCTCCTTAGTAACTGGTCACCAGATATATCCATGTTCCACTGATCGGGAGGCATCCCTGCTGCTGCGCTTCATGACCCAGGGACGTGTGACCCAGTGAAGTGTCCATGGTGTCCAGCATGGCCGTGGTGCTCCTGGGCGCCGTGCTGCTGGTGGCCCACCCCCAGCTCGTGCCTTCCCACCCGGCCGCACCGGGACCCGGGTCTGGGTCTGGCCAGCAGGAGCTTCTCCGGAAGGCGGATACCCTCCCCGAGGACCTCAGAGAAGCGTCAGCAGCCAATGGCTCCTCACAGCAGCTGCCACAGACCATCATCATCGGGGTGCGCAAGGGTGGTACCCGTGCGCTGCTGGAGATGCTCAGCCTGCATCCCGACGTGGCGGCCGCGGAGAACGAGGTCCACTTCTTCGACTGGGAGGAGCATTATAGCCAAGGCCTGGGCTGGTACCTCAGCCAGATGCCATTCTCTGCCCCGCACCAGCTCACGGTGGAGAAGACCCCCGCCTACTTCACTTCGCCCAAAGTGCCTGAGAGAATCCACCGCATGAACCCGTCCATCCGCCTGCTGCTCATCCTGCGGGACCCGTCTGAGCGCGTGCTGTCTGACTACACCCAGGTGTTGTACAACCACCTGCAGAAGCGCAAGCCCTATCCGCCCATCGAGGAGCTCCTGGTGCGCGATGGCCGGCTCAACGTGGACTACAAGGCCCTCAACCGCAGCCTGTACCACGCGCACATGCAGAACTGGCTGCGCTTCTTCCCGCTGCGCCACGTCCACATCGTGGACGGTGACCGCCTCATCAGGGACCCTTTTCCCGAGATCCAGAAGGTGGAGAGGTTCCTGAAGCTGTCGCCGCAGATCAACGCCTCGAACTTCTACTTTAACAAAACCAAGGGCTTCTACTGCCTGCGGGACAGCGGCCGGGACCGCTGCTTGCACGAGTCCAAAGGCCGGGCGCACCCCCAAGTCGATCCCAAACTGCTGAACAAACTGCACGAATACTTTCACGAGCCAAATAAGAAATTCTTCGAGCTCGTGGGCAGAACATTTGACTGGCACTGATTCACTATCAGCTAGGCTCGGAACTTATCTGTTGTAACTTCTGGTGTACATCTGAGGGGGGATAAAGAGTTTTCAAAGGGCATTTAAGCTATAATTTATTTGTAAAAAAAAATCCATAAATTACTTCTGTACAGTATTAAATCCACAATTGCCATATATACTAGTTCTATTTTTCTACTTGTTAAATGGAGGGCGTTTTGTATTGTTTTTTCATGGTTGATAACATTGTGTAATACGTCTCTATAATATGAAGGAACTAAACTATTTCACTGAAAAAAAAAGATTTTTCTAGAGAAATCTGTCTTTTTTTTTTCTTAAATATAGTTAACTTGCCCCCAACTCAAAATAGCTGTCTGTTTGCGTCCTCCTTGCTGAACCTATATTCTTTTTCTACTTAAAAGAAGTTTACTTTGAGTACTATGCCTCTTTTCTTCCTTCTTTTCTGAATTTGCTCTCTTAATTTTTAATGCCTCACTGTTTTCGTCAGACTTACTTTTTGCTTGCAGTGTAAGATTCTACTTCACTGAGATTCTCTGTTCTTTGGGGAAACAGCAGTTTTACTCATTCCCAAGGTCAGCCTACATGTCCTGGGTTTTAACCCAGATCAGCTCCCAGTGGAAAAGCTAGTGTTAAGGATGGCTAGTGATGAGCAGGTAATCAAGCGGTTTCCCAAGACTGAACTTTGTCTCAAGGAATATTTGCACATACTTCTGATCTCAGCAATGGGCAAAATCTTTAATAAATAAGATTAAACCCTTGGCTTTCAGAATGATCTTGGGACTGTGAACTTTGCCCTTGGGGACAGTTGGCCTCTGGAAAGCCATTTATGACAGAGAAGGGAGCCTGAAAAGTCTATGTGTCTCCATCCTGGGGTTAGGAGTGAGGCTGAGAAATGGGTAGTCTTTGCTCACTCTGGGAGCTTGTGGTCCTCTACCCGACACTCATAGAAACAGAAACGTGTACACATCTTAAAATGGATTTCATGGCTGGAGTCCTGAAAGTGAAAGAAAGTTTAAACTCTTCTGGGTGTAAGTTAAGATGTGCAAAGGTCACCACACCAAACCTGTGCACCTGCACCCAGAAATGGGAGTTTCACTTCTCCTTGAAACAGCCACAGACTGGTCACATGACCCAAACCTCACCCCCGCCCCCCCACCCCACCCCACCCCCGTTGTCCTGGAACAGCCACAGCCACAGACTGATCACATAACCCAACTCTGACGCCCTATGTTGTCCTGCATTCCTGTCCCTCAGCTTTTGAATGTTTGAAATTCAATAGATTAGAATTTTCTTAGGAAGGTAAATCCTGATCTTTACAATAAGACGGGGCAAGCAAAATAAAGCTGTTTCCTGACAGTTTGTTCTTAAGGAATAGAATAGAAGTAGCCATTATTGATTATCTTCCATACCTAAGAACTTGCTGGAATTTCCCCCAAGCAAACTCAAGATGAAGGAATTACTGTGGCAGGTTCAAAGGGGAGGGAATAAGCCCAAGGACAGAGAATTTTATTCAAGGTCACATAGGCTATATTGGGTTTGGAGCCCAATTGCAGTCAAACAACAGCCTATTAATTTATTTTCTTACTTCTACTCAGCTGTTTCTGAATTCTAAAGAAAAAGCTCAGACTCAGAGACTGGTTTTCTGACTTGACCTGAACTTTTTTCCTGGTGCTGAAAGTCTTCTGTGCCCAGAGGTGTGCCTGAGCTAGAAGAAGGTCAAGGAGGAACTTGCATTTTTCTCAGCAGCCTCATCAGGGAAGTGAGTGACCTTTGTTGTATTTGAGCAGCTCCAGCCAGACCTGATCCTGGTCTGACCCATGCCCCATCCCAGAACAGGCACTGACAACAGAAAGAATGCCCTCTTCTTCCAAACTCATTAAGGTTGTCATTTAACCATCATCTCTTCAGAGGGAGGAGCAGAAATAGTTCTATCAGGCTTCCCTTAGACATGGTACTTTTCGAGATACAAAGTGCTTCCCTCTGCAGCACACCATGGGGATCTTTTACCTCATTTAATACCTGAAGAGAGGACTCAGAAAAGTTAAATCAGGCTTCCAAGGCTGTCCAGGGATGTGGTGACTGAAAGAAACCATCAGGGAGAACATCTGATGCTGAGAGTATGCTGTTTGTAAACCAGCCATGACTGATGCCTTTGCCTTGATGGAGAGGATACAGTTGAAGCCTTGAGTATTGCAGCCAGGGAGGTTGGGAATGAATGAGAGGAGTCAGGAGCAGCAGCACGGATAAGCCTAAGCTGTCAGAGCTGGCACTGCAGATAACATGAAGCAGAACACGAGGCAGAACAACATAACTGGTTAGTGGGTGCAAACTCAATTAATTATTGAATTGGAGCCACAGAGGCATGATTCAGTGAATCTTCAATCAACACGCCAGGAGGAAAAGCGTAGGGTCCCAGGACAGCACACACTCACTCTTTGTTGACAGAAGTCCAGCTAGTCATCGGTAGGGTCTGAGCATTGTCACTTCCCTCTTTGCCCCGGTGTATGCAGTTCCCACTCCAGCACTGTCACATCTGGATGATGCTGCAATAGACCCACAGAACGCAGTGAGTCAAGAGTCAAATGGCATTTGGTCCATTCTGAACTTGCCTATGCAATCCTGCCAACAAAGAGGCAGTTACCTGACAGAGGGGGTAAAGTTCTTGCCCCACCCCAGGCCTGAGCTGCCTGAGGGTCTTCATGTGTGTTCTTACAGACAGGCAGCTGAGAGCTACTGAGCCACGCAAGCCTCACCTACCAGGCAGGGATTCAGAACAGCACCTGCTATTCCTCACTCCAGGAAACAAATAGTGTTGAAGTCCTCTTGACACTATGCGACTATCAGCTCACAGTCTGAAAATTGGCCAGTTGAGGAAAAACTATGATGTGCCTCCCAGCTCAGGCTGCCTTGCCCCTTTTATCGAAGAAGACTGTTGCTCAACAGAGAGAAGATGGAGGAGGGCAGAGGAGGCCAGTGCCCACCGTGACTGTTGCTTACAGGGGTGAGGTCAGAGGTCACCATCATTCATTAAAATGGTACATTCTGAGTCTCTAATATGTACCAAACATAATATTAGGTAGTCAATAATATAAAAAATGCAACAAGCAATAATAATCATTAACTGTTTGGGGCTTTAATTAGAAGCCAAAAAAGCATTAAGTGAGTGAGAGAACTGACCTTGAGCTGTGTCTGTAGACTAGACAAACAGCACTTTCTTTAGTTTGGCATCAACTGAGCTGTGTATAGATGAGGCAAACAGCACTTTCCATAGCCTGGCATCCATTAAACCACATATTTGGGAAGAATCAACTAGTCCTGGTACAGAGAGAAAGAATGACTTGTAAACGATTGTCCTGCCTACAAGTCATTTTTTTTTAGAAGAAAGAAAAAAGAATATTGCCCAAACAGCACACAGTAAAGCTAGAACCAAAGTCACTAGCCTGAAGGCCACAGAGATTCTGCTGGTTTTTCAAGAAGATTTTGGGAAGGAATTTCCCTGGAGCCAGATCATGGAAAGATAATGCTGTTCCGAAAGGGGGAAATCCTGGGCAGGCCAAGAAGTTGGTGATGGGGAGGGAAAGAAGAAGGGAAAGACTTGTCTAGCAAGTGTACAGAATGAATTAAACTTGCTGACCAGCCAAGAGCCATTAGCCCCTTAAATCCTTGGCAGGTGCTTTTCCAAGATGGAGCTGTTGAAAGCTTAACAGGCTGCCATGTGTCTTGACTCCTGTAGGCACATGTGTCTGTTGCACAAAAAATAACTGTCACTTCTTACACACTTGCTACGTGCTTGGTATTGTAAGTAAGTTCCTTTCTGGGGACTAAGAAATAGTGCCCTAATTTTATAGAAGAACAAACTCAAACTCAGAGACTAAAGAGTTTGCCCCTGACCACAGAATACTGTTACATTCCTCATGTTCTGCCGCTAATCGATTACAGCACATCCCATTGCCAGTAAAGAGAGGAAGCACAGCCTAGTCCTCTGTCAAGGAGGCAGAGCATACCATGGAGATTATAAGCATGTAGGATGGGATGTTGGACACAGGGGTGGTGAAGGTCCCCTTCAGTGAAACCATGCCTGGCATGTAAGATGTGAGGGATGACCTCTATCATGTTGCTACTGGTAGAAGTTCAAGGGAAATCCAGAGCATGAACTAAAGGCCAAAACACATGTGCCTCAACAGTGAAAAGGCATAGTCCAGAACCTTAACTCACCACTTCAGCCAGATACTTGACAGAAATATATTGATGTAAGAAGGAGTCCTGGCTGTTCAGGTCACACTGATGCTAAGATTTCTCCATTTCCCCCTCAAATTCCAGAGTTAGGTAAAAGGAAAGAAAAAGCTAATAGAGTCAGGAGACCTGAGTGTGAACAGTTATTGACTATGTGGCCTTTGGTTCAAATTCTCAGAGCCTTAATTTCCTTTTTGGTGAAAATGGACTGATCCTTCATTCTGTCTGGGGAAAAAAAGTCAATGAGATAAAAACATAAAGACAATTGAGTTGGCACATATGTGATTTAGCTATAAAGAGAGTTTAGGGATTTGGGAGATGGACAAGAACTGATTTTGAACCAGTCAGCAGAAATATGTTGTCTTTTTTCCCTACAACCAATACCCAGCGATATGACTCCAGCTGTTAGTGCCCCAGCCAGATCCTGCTGGCCAGAGCCACATTCCATCCTCCATCTCCAAGGGCTGGCTACAACAGGTAACCTAAAAGTGTGTTCTGAAGGTTTTCCATTAGCAAGAATCACCTTACAGAGATGGCTGCAAAGCCAAGCACTCTTTCTTGGGGGTAGCAAGTTACTAATATTTGACAGGTGTGTGGAGGGCAGAAGGATGGAAGGCACACAACTCAGCCTCCTTGCCTCTGGGCAGATTACCTCCCTAGTACCGCTCCTGAAATCAGGCTGGGGTAGACCGCTCCCCAAACCTGCTTGGTTTGCCCATTCCCTCACTGCCTTCGCCTCTCCTCGGTGAGTGATTTGCTACAAAATCCCTACCTCATAATTTTTCCAGGACATCCAGTGTAAGACAGTAAACCTGCATTCGTGTCTGTGAATTTCATATGGCTGACATGGCTAACCTATTACCATAATTTTTTTATTGGCTAGCATACACATACAAGTATTAAACACAGTAGAAGATGAAAGTGTTACCAAACAAACTCTTTTCCTTGGATTATTAAGACTATGAAAACATTGTCAATGCAGCCAGGCCATGGTGGCACAAGCCTGTGATCTCAGCACTTGTGAGTTTGAGGCAAGAAGATCATGAGTTCAAGGCCAGTATGGACTGCATAAGGAAGCCAGTCTCAAGAAAATGAACCCTCAGCATAAAACTTTATGTTCAGCTTCATGAACTATTTCTGGATCCCACAATTTAAAACACATTGTCAGTGTTATTTCTATTATAAACTACAATGTCTGTTAATTCACAAAGTATCCCTCTCAGGGCTAGAACAAGAATGTCACTTCCTCTGGATTGCAACATCCTGGTACCTTGCACAGTGCCTGCCTAAACAGGAGATAGACAGAAAGGTTGGGGAAAGATGGTGGCAGAGTGAGGCACACCCTGGGCTGTGGGCCACTGATAGACAGAATGTTTCTGATCGACCATTTGAGGAGCTTTATCACTCAAGATGAATATTTACCCGACTGTGGGAGCTTCTGCATTGATCTCAAAGTTCTGAACACAGGACGTGGTGATTAAAAAAGAAAATATTAAAGAACCAAAACAGCAATGCAGCCGGGGCAATGGCAGTGGTGATGATGATCCACACAAGGACCTAGAAACCTGACTCTAGACGGCTTCGTTTTGTTAGGCATCTTGATGCTTCTATAGTGGTCTCGGGACTTGAGATATAGCTGGGAGCCAAGATCTCAAAGCTGTAAGGTGGAGTTGACTTGGCCATTCACTTGGCCATGCATGTGCACCCGTGGGGTGAAGCCAAGCCAATCTGGCTGGCCACATGCACCAGCAGGTGGAGCAGAGCCACTCGTGTGCCCTGTGGGACCTATGGTCAACTGGCCATAGCCTTCACCCAGTGGCTTTCAAGACCTGGCTGCAGTCCTCAACATTAGGAACCTGAGAAGGCTACAGATTTCAGAACACAGGCTAGAGGACACTGGTGTAAAGTCGTCATGTGAGGCTGTGAAACTTCCTAACTGCTGCTCCAAGAATCTTGGACTGGAGACCTGTGAACCAGTTGTCGCCCTCTGTGAGGGCCTTGCTTCTGGTTTGCCCACAGTAAAACTCCAAGGAGAATTAGCCTGTCTGTCTCCGCTTTGATCCACAGTGGGGTAACTGTGCTGAGTGAAAATTGGAAAAGTGTATCCTGCATGCAAGGACTGTGAACAACCAAATTTGATGAAGAAAACCAAGCGTTTCTGACCACTGAGAAAAAGAAATCCCTACGTGACGGTCCTAAGCAGTGTGTAAAAATAGCAGAAATTAAGAGTGAAAATCCCATTCCAAGAAATACACCAAGAAACGTGAGTGTATTCTGACCCAAAAGCACATACAAAGGAAAGGGTGTGCACACTTAACTTTGACACACCCAAGTACAAATAAGAATTATAGATCACTGACATGCTAATGAGATACGACTTCTATGGTACCCGGTTCAGAGGTGTGATGTAAGAGGAATGGGGTTTCTCATTTGCAAATAGAAGACACAAAGTAGGGAAGGTGGGGGGAGGTGGTAGGGTGAGAGTGGAGATGAGGGAGGAGGTCTGGATATAATCAAACTTCATCGTATGAAATCCTTAAGTCAATAAAATTTCTCTTAAACTTAAAAAAATAAAAGGTAAATAGAAAGTACTCATTTATGGACTGAATGCTAACCCTTGTCTAGTCTTCCAGTGTGAAAATCCTTCATACACATTCCAGCCTCACAGTGTGGTCTGCCCCTGAGATTGCTTTCTCTGGTCCAGGCACTTGTAGGCATTCATGAATATGCTGTTTTATTTAGTTCTCAAAACCCCCTGGGGAAATAACCAATCCATGCTCTGTGTGTTTGCTTATTAATAGATCGCCAGCAAATAGTACAATGCTTGACACTGGAGTTACAAATGTTTGTTAACTAAACAAATCATCCTGTTACCCAAGCTCTTTCCACCTCACCATGTTCTGCAGCCTCTTCCTGAATATTCAGCAACTAGTGGGCAATTCACTATTATCCTAGACAAACCCTTAAGACTGGCTATTGACATTCATACTTTCTGGACCTACATTCTTCTACTTCTTTTCATGAATATGAATTCTACCACTTGCTGCCATGAAGAACAAATCTAATACCACTCTTTCATGCAAGCCTCTGGAAGAATATTCCTTGAATCCAGAAGACCTGAATTAAGAAGTTTAATATTTGTTTTTATTGTGTCTATGCATACACAAATGTCAAGGTGTGTATGTGGAGGCCAGAGGGAACCTTGTGGGAGTCAGTTCTCCTCTTCCACAAAGTGGGATCTGGAGAGTAACCTCAAGTCATCAAACTTGGTGACAAACACTCTTACCTGCTGAGCTATCTCATTCCAGCTCCAATTTAGAGCTTTTAGAACAGCTCTTTTCATAGCTATGTGACCTTGAACAAATTTCTTAATTTCTCTGATCTTCAGTAAGAGGAATAATGCCTTTTTCGTAGTTCTCCTGGGTGCCCCATGAATAATGGACAGTCTACACATAGAAGATTGTAATTACAGAAACCATCTTCAACCAATGAAAAGCAAGTCCCTCTAAACCCTGGTCGTCGCTCACAGCTGATGGCATTCTCCACACAGACAAATGAACAACAGCTGGGTGTTGACTAAAAGCTGGTGGGTAACACCTCAGGCTTCACAGTAGCCGGCGAGGCTCTGTCACCTTGTTTTATGTATGAGGAAATCCAGGAACAATGATTTTCTTTGCCTACAGTCATGCCTAGTAAGTGGTTGAGCTCCAATTCTTCCCTGGATGCTCTCTAGCATATGTGCCTGCAGGGCCACACTGCCTCTCAATAAGGACGAGAGGTCCTTTCCTAGTGGGAAGGTTGAGAATGCAAAGAAATCAGACAGAGATCAGGAATGAGCGTAAACATCAGTCAAAAGTCAGTGGCAGAAAAAGTCTAGAGTGCCTTCCAAGATCCTTAACCCTGATATCTATTTGTCTGTCATCTGCCTATCATCTATCTATCTATCTATCTATCTATCTATCTATTCATCCATCAATCTATCATCTATCTATCTATCATCTATCATCTATCTATCATATCCATCCATCAATCATCTATCATCTACCTATCTCTCTATCATCTATCTATCCATCCATCCATCCATCTAGCCATCATCTATCTATCATCTCTCTCTGTTTCTATCTATCTATTTATCATCCATCAATCTATTTATCTGCCATCTATCATATATTAATCTAGCTATCATCTATCTATATATCTATCATTATCTATGTATCTGCCATCTATCTATCTGTCTATCTATCTCTCTATCATCTATCTATCATGTATCTATCTATCATCTATCTATCTATCATGTATTTATCTATCTATCTATCTATCTATCTATCATCTATCTGTCTATTTATCTGTCATCTATTTAATCATCTATCATCATCTATCTTATTTAGCAACCTCCTCTCACATCTGGGTAGCATTTGAAAATAAGTTGTGTTATTTGTTATCTTCATTAGATTACTCTACAACGCAAAGGTGATGGAATGCTACCACATTATAGTATAAAGCTCAGTGTTAACAGACCAGAGCAGAGGGAGAGGGAGAGAGAAGGGGAGGAGGAGGAAGAGGGAGAAAGGAAGATGGAGATAGGGGAACAGGAAAGTTCCTGCTGGCTTTGTGGACACTGCCTGCTGTGTATAAGAAGACTGTGAGAAGATGACACAGCACAGAGTGATGGTGGCGAGTAGTGTACAGGAGTGTTCCTGGACACCATCCAGCAAGGAACCAGACATTGGTCGTACATTTGCAAATATCGAGTTTTCCAGCACCAGTGGGTGTGGAAGAAGATCTGAAGAGAAAACAGTCTGGGTGAAAACTTGACTGTTTTCTGGGGAGATGGTGCCAGGATAGGACAGGATTAGACGCCTGGGCCATAAAAACTGAGCTAATAGATGTATGTTGGTTTAAACTGCTCAGTTTGCAGTGATATGTTTGCTAATAGATTCCTAACACAGATTTGAGTGAATCTTCTAGTCCATCCACATCCAAATGTCTCTCATACATTCTTCTATTCCCTCTTTCAAAAACAAACAAGATGAATCACTTTTGTGTTAGCCGATGAGTACACGTCTATGGAATAATAATTTCAGAGTATTCAGAACTACGATTGTCTTCTTTTATTATTTTATTCTGCTAGTTTCTTTCCACCACGGCACCACATCACCATGCTGTGTAACTATGTATCTTTGGTCTTGTTACTTACTTCCTAAATAAATGCCTGTCACCCTCTATGGAAACCAGGGTCTCATCCAGTTCTTTGGGTAGAGAGGGATCCAATTAGAAGTTTCTAATTAAAGGTACACTGTTTTTGGAGTGAAGGGGAAATCCGTCCGACTTGGTTTACCTGTTACCTATGTCTTTGTAACAAACTACCTCAGACTTTCCAAAGACAAATTTATAATCCCCTAGGCCCCAAAGATTAGATGAAAATAACTGACCTGTCTGAATTGGCAGATCCCCATTTGTAATCAGATGTTGCCTAGGGAAGAAATCACAGGAAAGTTGAACCAGATGGCTGTTCAAGATGATACTTTTAGTCTCACATCTGATACCTAAGTCGGGATGACTGCCACGCCTGGGAGCTGGAGACTCATCCTCTCTTTTTCCATGTGGCTATCCTGGGCACATTCACAGCACAGAGGAGCTGGGACTGCTGGCTTGTCCTTGAGTGTTCCAAAAGGGAAAGCAAAAGATGCCAGTGTGCATCCTGGGCACATTCACAGCACAGAGGAGCTGGGACTGATGGACTTTGATTTTGCTGGCTTGTCCTTGAGTGTTCCAAAAGGGAAAGCAAAAGATGCCAGTGTGATTTAGAGAAACTGCTGCCTGGTTCTATTGTTTCAACAGTGCCAGCTCAGAGTCCATGTGGGAAAGGACCCCATAAGGGGCTGAATAATAGGAGGCGTGATTCATGTGGGTCCCTTTAAGAAGACTGCCTATAGTACCTGCATGTTCTTTGACAATAAAATAGACAGAACACCTGCTTAATGGATCTTTGATCATACTTCAAAAGGGAGATTAATATAGGTTTAAGCTTTCAGGATATTAAAGTCCATTATACTAATGCAAGTTATCATTATTATAAGTCCTTGGACCTATACAATTTCAACTATTTTGACCTTAGTCATTTGACTATTTTAAATCCAGTTCTTCGATGATATGTGATGGTGATTAAGTGATTTTACATAAATCCATTCACACCATGAGTAGAACATAGGCCTGAATGCTGAGTTACCTCTCCTCAATTTTGCTTTAGTGCCACCAAATCATTTGAAGGAAAGATACACTTAGAACAAATTGCTGGTTGAGAGCCACTGTGCCACAGGAAAGCACAAATCCTGGTGGACCTGCCACACCTCTTAGTCCATTTGTCAAACACTAAAGGGTGTTTCTGAGAAATTGAACACTGGATATCAAAAGCTGTATATTACATTCAAGAAAGAATGCATGGCAGGTCCTGTTCCCACTGGCTGCATCTGAAAGCTCTATCTGTAGTAGCGATTTACATTTTGCACACAGTTAAAGGCTATCCAGTTCTAAGTATGGAATTCAGCTCTGCTTATCTCTTTATCTCCTCACAAACAAACAAACAAATAACAGCAGCTTAGGTTTTAGAATTTGACATGCTCTCTTAAAATACAGGTATCACCAGGCAAACTTGATAAAGCATCTCTGAGGGTCAGTCCACTGGTTTCATTTGTAAATGAGAAATGGGAATTTCATTTCATTCTTAAATGGAAATAAAAATTTACTAGAAAGGCTTATGGATCTTAAAGGATCTGAGAATATACAGGTACAAGGGACATTCAACATGTATGTGTATTTATTGTTTTTTTAATATACATATTGTGGAAGCATTCAAATGGTGTTCAAGTAGGCATTCACTACAGGCAATAAATCAGCCACCAGTGCACCACCCTGAATATCAACACCAATACAAATAAAATCTTTAAAAACACACTATGCCTCTAAACATAAATATTCATATAGATTGAAGTTTTGAATAATTGTAAGGTAGTGAGAACACAAATACATATTATATTTTGGTCCTCACCCATGTTCTTGAATAAAAGTTCCTGAAACTCTTGGATTTTCTAAATAGTGAGAACATTAAAGGAGAAGTCTTCAGTCATTCTTAACAAATCACACTTTAGTGTCTATGAGTGAGAAGACTTGCATACCGGGCAATGGTAAGATTGGGGACAGTTTCCAAAGGGACCTGCCTTGTCACTAGACGGTTTACGTTTTCTCTCCTGCCCTTCTCACGTCTCTCTTCTACCTCTGATCTTCAGGGAGACAGAGAACAGGCACTGAAGGATGAATTATACCCCATGTCCGATGATTCAATTAATCAAACTTCTTGAGCAAATGTTTATAAACATTTGCACAAATTGATCCAGACAGAATTCATAGAGTCTCTGTTTGTGAATCTGTGAAGATGCTTGGAGAGGGTTTACTGGAAGTGCACGGAAGCTCGCTGACTCATGTAGTGCTTTTCTTTGCCTGATCCTAAGTTGTAATGTTTCGTAATGAACCACTACTCAATTAAGAAGCTATTTTCCCAAGGAAGAAAGTTAAAACATTTAATTTAGGGGCTGGAGCAATGGCTCAGCAGTTAAGAACACTGGTTGTTCTTGCAGAAGACCTGGGTTTGAATCCAGCACCCACACGGCAGCTAACAACTGTTCGTAACTCCAGTTCCAGGGGATCTGACAGCCTCTTCTGTCCTCCGCAGGCATTGCATGACACGGGTGCACTTACCTACATGCAGGCAATATATGCATACACATAAAATAAAAATGAAAAATAAAACATTTAATTTATAGCTAGTGGGACAGATGTTCAATGGGAAATCTGGACTTCCAATGTTGAAGTGCAGATATTTATATGGAACTCAACCCTTGACCTATATGATCAGAAGCTATGTAAGGAGAGTGTCAGAACTGAATTAAATAACAGGACATCCTTTGGTGTCTGCTAAGAACTGGAAAATTATTTGATGTTAGAATTAAGCCAGATATTTGGTGGCTATCAGTAAGTGACAGTGAGTGACTTGAGTCGGCATGTAGAAACACACACACACACACACACACACACACACACACACACACTTTGCTTTTACTGTGCTACCAAAAAATGCGATTCTGAGACAACAGAAAAATAAAGGTCATTTTGTTTTCATGAATATTCAAATAGTGAAAAAGTAAAGGTTGACTAAGTTGTTTCTTCTCCAACAGATATAAATAAAAGATAATTTTAAAAGAAAATTTAAAAAAGAATTGCTTCCACTAAATTGTTTGGAAATTTACCTTTTAAAAGTCAAGGTTGCTATTTTCCATAGCTATGAAGTGACTATTTTTTTTCTATTAGCTATTTATTTTTTTTCTTATGCCACGGTTATTCCTTAGAAATTCATTTGCTCCCTCCTACAAATGTGCAGCACCCTACCTGATGTTCTTTTCCTTCTTTTGGGAGAGGGGGTAACAAACATGGAAAGGGTCCTTAAAGGAGCTTAAAAATCAGCAGATCTCTTACCTGCACTGTACTCCATATTAAAGTCCAATCTCATTCTTATTTATAGCTGAAAGAGGCAGAAACAGCCTATCTGTCATCAATAAATGACTGGGTAATTAAAATGTGACATATCCATGCACTACAGTATTGATCAAGTATAAAAATCAATGTAGCTTTGGTATATGCACTGAGGTTCCTTGAATCCATTCCAAAAGAAATAATATGATTCCTCACGTAAAATACTAGGTATTGGCAAATCCACAGAAATAGAAAGTAGATACGTGTTACCAGGAGCAGGAGGAGGCAACGGGGATCATTGCTTCAGAGGTCCGGAGTTTTCTTTAAATAATGAAATTATTTAGAAACAGTGGTGATGGATGAGCAGTAATTTGACTAATTTTCATGAAAATATCTTTAAGTTGAGCAAAATGGCAAATTTTGTATATATTTTACCATAATTTCATATACTTACAAACGATTATATATAGATTGTTTACATGTCCTTACATTTCTAAAAGGGAAAAATGTCCTACAAGATACAAATATATCTCACTATTTTGAAATTTGGAAGTATAAATCAAATTTCTATGAGCTAAAATTAAAGTGTTGGCAGGTGTCTGGTCCTTTCGCTGGCTCTTGGGGAGCATCATTTTTTCCATGGTCTTCTCTAGCTTCTAAAATCTATTCCACGACAATATGTCACAGAGATATATGGAGATTAAAGTTTACTGCAGCACCATCACAATAGTTGTTATGGAACCAATCTAGGTGTTCAAAACCAGAGGAAAGAATAAAGAAATGTGTCACATTTACGTGTGTGTGTAAATACTTTATACAACTGTATGAAAATAGTCATACCTAACCCAGTTTAATAAGGAAAACCATTTACCCCACATCAGATCACTTATTTTCAGACTCTGCCTTTTAATTAGTTCTCATAGGGCCCACTGAACAATTTGGATTAGGCTCCTATCTCAAGGTTCTTAATCCCATATACAAATTTCCCTTCCCATATAAAGTAACATATTCACAGGATTATAGGGATTAGGGCATGTATGTCACTGAGGCATTTATCCTGCCTTCCATCAGTCTCCAGGGAAGAGTTCTGATGTAGATTCAGACCTGAGATAGGAGATAAGCAAGGTAGCCCCTCAGTAACACCCAGGGAATCCTCTGAGGGAGTCCAGCTGCTTTATACATTGAGCTAGGAATTGGGTTTATGATTTTACAGCTGTCTCTTACAGGCCATGGTTAATGTCTGACTGTAGCCCTATAGGAGATTTGAGGTGCAACCAATAAAATCTGGCTTGCCTTGCCTAGAGCTGTTCATCCTCAGCCCACCTTTTGATTCTTCATGTTCACATTCCGAAATCCCAATTAAGAGCAAATGTCTCAGACACTTTCTCTGTCCTGCAGGAGCCTGTGGCCCAGTGGAAGAAACAGATATGTAAATGGACACTCTGTTTTCTGTTGTCCACTCAGCAAAAGTTTTGCTGTGTATATGATAAATTGGTAAATAACCACATCCTGGCTAGTCTCTTCACAAAGTCCAAAATTAGACTCACTGCCCGAAGCTGTTCTCACTGGAGAGGTTTGCCGTTTCCTCTGTACAACAGGAATAGGCCGCAGTGCTCAGCTGTCCACTTGCTCCACTGCTTCCTACTGAGTGGAACCATCTTCCAGCTGATCAGAAGGAATCACTCTCGATGCCATAGGTACAACTGGGAGAGAGCGGGGAGAGGAGTGGAAGTCTCTATAGCGCTTTCAGGGCACTGCCACACAGGCCTTTGGGGTCTGTCAATCATATATATATCTTATCTACATTGTGGCTCGATGGTAACAATTCACCCAGCTCATGGTGGATGGCTTAGCTCACATAGTAATTTGGTAACCCAGGGCTTAGTCTTCACCTTTAAACAAGGTCCAGTGAAGACCAAGGATTGTCCCTCAAGAGGAAAGTATTTATCTAGCGATGGTGCCAGAGCTTTGCTCCAAAACCCAGGGGACTGGACTATACTGAGTTCACTTACAGGACCTTCAAAGGCTTCAACAACTCACTGTCTGTCACCCATAGCTCTAGCACAGGCCTAGAGGAAGGCTGCTGGATCACATGCCCCCTTTCTCTCCTCTTACTTTTATGACCACCAATCTACCTAGCCATGGTTCCTAACACCATCAAAGTTCAAGCGGTGATTTTGATGTTTCCAGCTCACACTGGCTTTTATCAGAGCTAAATAATGTTAGCACATCAAAAGTTCTAGACCCTGTGGTTGAACCTACCAGATCAGTGAACACTCCCTGGGAGTGTACCTCACTCTTTAAATATCAGCCACTCAGCAAAGGCCTAGGAAATTCTACGTCACCTAGTAACTTCCATTAACTTTTAAAAGTTGCACTTCAGTTTTCAACATTGAACTGATGAGTACAAATATCTTTACTCATACATAGAATCACATCCTAACTTTTCCTGCCTTGTTTTAATTTTCCAATTCGAATATCATTCACTGAATCCTTTAGGTGTTAACTGAGTGCTTATTACCCCAGGCATTGTGCAAGTTTCTTCAGCAGGAACTTGTCTTTGTAAAGATCGTGACTTCGATTTTTTTAATTTTCTCTCACCCTCTCCAGAAGAGCGTAAGGTCCATAAAGTTGACAAGTAGGGAACAAATTAACGAGTGAATAATATTTTTCTCTGTCATAGAAATTGTCACCAGAAAACAGAAGATGAAACGGGTTGAAGATCCCTAAGGAGAGCTGTGTGAGGTCAGACAGCTCAGATTTTGCTCTCATTATCCTGTGTGGCCTGTGCTATCCCTCTCAGTCTTTCTTCTTGGTGTGAAAAGTGAGACTCAGACGTCAAAGACACATAGGGCCAGAGTTCAAATTCTAACTCGGGTCTATTTGAACACCTGCTCCCTGTATACACTTGTACAGAACACCCCAAACTCATTGGCTAGTGACAAGGCGTAATAAAGGGCCCACAAAACCCCAGTTAGTCACATGAGACTTTCCAGATGCCCTAGACATCAGCACAAACTGTCTAAAGCAAATACTGTGGGTCTCTAAACATCCGTGACTGAGATGTCTGAAAACACAGCACTTCGGTGGGTCACGAACAAAGAAGGGGAGGAGGGGAAACAGGAGAACAGGCAGAAAAGAAAGCAAGAGCAACCAGGTGGAGCATCGAACTGGCTTTTCGGTCACAGCTGTATTTCATCCTTGGCCAGGGCTCGTGCACTTGGAACTCGTTTACCTTCTTAGAGGGATTTCTTAATAGCTCCTTGTGAAGGCGTCTTCTACACTTGCCAGGGGAGAGCTCAAAGGCTCCTCTGTGCAGGGAGCCTCCCTTGACTCACTGTTGACCCAAGTCCAGGGCTGGCCTTCCCTGGTCAGCACTCAGGGCCTCAAACAGCACTGCACTCTCAGCAAGGGGTCAAAGCCTTTGAGGCTGTGTTCCTTGACAGGGCTTGGGGAAGGGAACCCATCCTGCAGCAAGGGTTTCCTCTGCTTTGAGCTCTTATTCATCTGCTTATCTAGATATCAGAACACGGGTGAGAGAAAATGATGTGTCAAGTCTCGGCTTCTCATTAGCTCTGGGATTTGGGACAAGAATCTTCTTCACCTCTCAGAGCTTCAAATGGTCTCTAAACTCTGTCATAGAATTGGACAATCTGTAAGTTTGTTGTAAGTTCAATGTTGTAAACTACCGAGTAAGAAAAAGAGGTGAGAGCCAACTTTATCTTACAATCCCTGTCTTGTCCTTTTTCCTCTTTCCCTCTTTCTTCCCTTCCCTCTTATCCACCTCTTCCTTCTCTTCTCTTTATTCTCTCTCTCTCTCTGTCTCTCTCTCTGTCTCTCTCACATACACACACACACACACACACACACACACACAATTTGGTAATCTCTGGCCGATACAAGAACCTTAAATGTTTGAAGCATTTTGTCAGGATCACTGGGTGTGACCGTGTGATAGAGAACCTCTCTGATGGGTTTGGATGTACCTGCTCATCTTCCGGTTCACAGGTCCCATCAGCGAGTCATTGCTGTGGTAGGAATGGCTAAGATAGCGAGTAGCACTGTTCCGGTTCACAGCTGGCGTGCCCACT
Organism: Nannospalax galili; assembly: GCF_000622305.1. Classification (NCBI taxonomy): domain Eukaryota; kingdom Metazoa; phylum Chordata; class Mammalia; order Rodentia; family Spalacidae; genus Nannospalax; species Nannospalax galili. The sequence continues at coordinate 8,962,893 of NW_008331789.1, forward strand.
AAGAACTGGAGAAAGCACGTGGACAGAGCGCTCTATAGACTGTATCACCAGGGCTCAGATGGACATGCGTTTCGACATTTGATTTTACAGGACACAAGAAAGAGGAAAGACTTAGGGAGCTGCATACTGAGAGATACAGGAGTAGGCTCCTTGGGTCCAGCCAAAATGTGACTCTGAGTAGAGACAGGACCAACATCAATATTGTAATGCTTTTGATCCCCAGACACATAGACAGTATGTAGGAGTGGTGTGGTGGGAGGTACTTGAACCAAAGTCATTTGGAATCTAACTGGATTCATTGATAACTAGAAATATACCTTTGAGTATGAACTCTCAGATTTAGCAGTTTGCTAGGTGTTGTTATCATAAGACAGCTAAACTTTATCCTGACTAAATACCGCACAGGACAAGAAGGAAAAGTTGACTAAGTATAAGCCAATAAGGCCACCCTGGGGCCAGAGCGACGAATGGGAAAACTGGGCGGGAGGAGCTGAGACCCCACCACAAAGCTCCAACTACACTGAGCACCCGGATGGTCTATAGGTGTGTGCTTACTTGGAAACAGGGGTAACATCTTTGGGCTATTCCATCTCCTTAAGCCTGAGCATTGATTCCTTAGTGGAGAGGAAACCAGAAGACTGGAGCTTAAGCTTCAATGAATCCATGGAAAGTGAACCGGTCAGACAGTGCTCAACCTGCTTTCATTTGCTCAGCTCCCTGGCCTGCATCACTTCACAAGTGAGCATATCGTGCCGTATCCTATTATTTCTACCTTAGAGAGAACGGGCTTTTCCTATGAAGACCTTGATATATTCTGAGATGAAACAAGAGCATCAGCTAATGCTTAAGATGCTTTGCAATTGGTTTATCTGTCTGTGAAACTACTTTGCACTTTGCAAAACGGCGAGTTTGTCTTCTGCAGCAGTGGAAGCTGGTAAGACCCAAGAGTTTCTAATATGCAAGGACTTTTGTTTCTACAGTGATCTCTTAATTCATTCAACTCGTTTTGTAAATGCCACACTTGTGATGTGCTGCAGATAGCCATCAGTACAGAAGTATCTTGACGTTCAGAAAAATGACAGTGGTAAAGACATGGGACCATTGAGGCTGAGCAGGAGCAGGAGGCTGGGCCTCCCTATGTGCACTGGCTGCCTTTCACTCAGACCGAACACTGGCTAGGTGGGCCATGCGTGCTATAGGTAGCACGAGAGAAACCGTGGAGCCAAGGTTCTCACCTTGGCTGCCACACCTGATGTCTTCCCACTGATGTAAATTTGTTTCATTTCCTGTTTGTTGTCCTAGTTTCTGTTGTCATCCTTGATGTGGTTTTTGTTTTTCTCCAGGCACGCTGCAGGCCTGCCCAGCTTGCACTTCCTGCCTGCCTCCTCTGCTCCTCAATGCACTATGCTGCTTTTTAATCCAAAGAAGCACCAGACACACTAGTGTGAATTCCCAAAAGCCCGGGTTCCTCTATGCCTCACTCAGAGCATTGTCCCCTCTTTCTGTCCAGCACTAGGTTCTGGGAATTCTGTGTCCAGCTGACTCATCACTTCTTGGGCATAATTTCCCAAAGTCATCAACTGTGAAAGGATTCGGTGGTCCCATGGCAACAGCCAGCACTGGGCAGTGTTGCCGTCCATTGTCACTGCCCTCCACCATGCCTCAGTCTCCAATCAGGTAGGAATCCAGGAGCTCTTAGGTTACCTGCCTCTTGCTCTCCTCACATAGCTTTCATTCACCATCATAGCTCAGCAGAGTCTTGTTGGAAGCATGTGTAAATTACTGAAAAACAGCTGATAGGCACTGTGGTTCCTGAACCTATAATTTGTTTTTTCTTTGTCTGCAATAACAAGACAAATAGCTCCTAAATCCAGTGAAGCTGGAAGAGCAGGGCCAGGGAACACCGTGCAGCACTGGGCCCATTGCCTGTGCAGTTTTAAAAGGGCAATAAAAGAAATGGAAAGTGGGCCTGCTTTTATTACCACTCTGCCCTGCTGAGAACGCCTTCAGGCTGTTTTGACTTCCTAGCCTTCCTGGATATGTGGGAGTCAGATCCTCCATGATTTCTTCCTTTCTGCAGATCATTTCTGGGCCAACCTTGTTTCTGTAGAGCTTTCTCCTAGGGTTCATTTGTCTACTCGCTCATTTGAGAAGTATTTACACACTTGCTAACATAGGACAAGCACTGGTACACAGTGACGGACAGGGTTGACTAGTACTCTAGATCTTGAATTCTGCTTGGGGAAATGGAAAATGAGCACGTACACACATGTATGTCGTGCATAATTATGTACGTGCCCCCCCACCCCCACCCTGCCACACACACCGTAGGGGTGGTGATTGTCGGGGGACAGCACCACGCAGCACAGGCCACTGTGATAATCAGTAATGGAGGAGGAATGACTTTAGTGGAAATTTGTTCTGACAGTGATTGGTGGTGCTGTATGGACTTGGCCTCTGCCTGGCAACCTAGATTGGCAAGCTGTGGACAGATGCCTTCTTCTCAAGCTAGGATTCACCAGCTTGCTTCACTCACCACAAACTTGACTATGAACGCTCCATAGGAGGGGAGGGGAGAGTCAGTCATGCTTTCCATCCAACCAGCTGGTGGGAGTGAGTACATAAGGGAGGGACTACGGATAGGAACAGGGGAAGCCAGAGAGAGGGCGATGGCCTTTGCCAAATTGGGCAACTCCCAGGAGGTCATAGGGTCCCTGCCACAATACAGAAGCAACCCCCACCCCCGGGCCCACACTTCTGTAAGTAACCCCTCACCCACTGATCTGTGTAGAAGCTCAATAAATTCTTTGGTCTCCCAAACTGTAGTTTGGAGGAATTATACCTTGTTTTGTTGTAAGAATGATGGAGGGAGGGGCGGACACCACACCTCCCAGAAGTAACTTTAGCAATAGGTGGGTTCAGGCAAGCCAGGCTCTCAGTAATGAGGAGGGTGTGTAATGCGAAGAGCAGGAAGAAGGCCCCCAGCGGAGAACAGAGAATCTGTGAAGCCCTGGGGTGGAAAGAGGACATTCTCAGGCCACTTGGGCCAGGTGCCCGCTTCAGTCAGCAGCCTCAAACCTTCACAGGCCTGAGCTCCTGATTGTGTATCAGGACTCAGAGTAGAGCCTGACAATGGAGCGGAATGCATCCTGTCTCTGTGCCCATCGTTCCCTGGTTGAACCTGGGTGACTGAACCCAGGCAGAGCCCTCGGGTTCCCTCCCATCCTCAGCCCAGCTGTGCAGCCCTGTGCAGACCAGATGTGCCAGAGGCAAGGCTCCTGGAGCTGTCCTGCCCCTCTGGTCTGTATTGGATTCTGGGGCTGTGGTTTGCAATGGTAGGAATACGATTCCTCCTGTGAACTCATGCCAGGTTTTAATCCCCAAAACCCTAAGTTAAAGGCATTGAGAGAGTGCAGCAGCCTTAGGTAAACTTGTGGAAGTGTTCCCTTGAGTAAATCCTGGTGGCTTTAGGAGATAGACACCACAAGCACAGACACACATGCACTCCAGTCTTGCCAAGTGCTAGCACATGACTCCCTTGTACTCTACCAACTAGAGAATCAATGTCAGACCTGAGTTGGTGTTAGCACCATGCCCGTGAATGTCCAAATATGTGAGCTAAGGAAACCTCTTTTCTTTATGAAGTGATCTTGCCTCAACTATCTCATTATACTAACAAAATATGACTGGGAACTGATTCATGTCATCTACTATCTTAATTCAATAGGTAGAGCAGCTATACCTCATCAAAGCTGAACTGTTTTCGTGGAGTCATATACCTATTGAGTGGCCACGAACGAGTTAAAAATGCATACCATGCTTCCTTAAGCAGGAAGCATATATTAAACAATGCAATGTTTAGGGAAAAAACAGAGGCAGGACCTAATTAAGATGCTTTAACAGGGGGCTAGAGAGGTGGCTCAGTAGTTAAGAGCACTGGCTCCTCTTGCAGAGGACTTGAGTTTGGTTCCCAGCACCCACGTGGTGGATAACAACTATCCCTAACTCCAGTTCCAGGGGATCCAACATCCTTTCCTGACCTCCATGGACACTGTATGACATCGGTACACTTACATACATGCAGGTAATACACTCATAAAATAAAAATAATAAATAAAAAGTTTAAAAATAGTTTAGAGAAAGAAGCTTCTAACAGGGACTTCCTAAAGGAAAATCTCTCTCCACTCTGCATCCTGTTGCCCCAAGATGCAGGTCTGTCAAAGTATAGAGGCCCATTTTTACAAGCACTTTTGGGGATTCTTCTGGATACCTGTTAGATATGAACTGTTTATTTTATATGCATTCAACACATCTTCATGGTATCTGACAGGTGGGCCACACTGCACAGCCATCACTACCCTGGCTATTGGTCGCTTGTGAAATTCCTTCGTCCAGAGTTAAGACTGCAGACAACACAACGCTGGAACATCGTGGTGACGTGCTTTGATAACTGCCGAGCAGGCGGTTTCTCTCCTTGCTGCCTGTGCTGTTCTTCCTCTTCGGTTTGGACAGTGGAAAATGGAGGGGCCACGGAGCCACATGAAAAAATCTTTGAGGAAAGTAAAGAGACATTCCATCCAGTCCATTGGACCCAAAGAAAGAGGGAAGCATGCAGGTTCATCAGTAAAATGAGCAAAACAGAGGTAATTGCTCAGCTATGCCAGCAAAGTTTTAAAGGTAATTGTATCAAAATGACTTCCACCTATCAACTTGTCAAGTACGCAGGTAATTTACAAACATGAAATGTTCAACACTGGTAAGGATCTGTTAATGAGGACATTCTTCCACAACAATCTCAAATTCAAATGCTAAAAATATTCCAGGAAGTAAGGGAACAGCATGAGTCAGCTGCTTAAGGGTAAGTGTAGACTTTTGTTAAAGAACTCCACTCCCAGAAACCCCTGGTGAGGAAGCAAGCGTACCTCGAGCAAAGATCGTACAAGTGTTGCTTCAATAGTGATACTGTAAAAGTAATCCTGAAATCAACTGAAATATGTATTATGGATATATGTACCCCTTCCCCCCAACATACACATACACATGTGGCATATCTAACTTGAATAATTTATAAGCATTATCCTCCATTAGCATAACATCCAAAGCAAATCCTGATCTATAGAAACCGTGCTACATTGGTTAACGTTTTGTGCCTCTGGGTTAGGATTTCAACAGTAGTTTGTATGACTGATTGGCATCAGGCAATACCAGTAGGGATGGCAGTGTGGCACTGGTGGGAATGTCTACACTAGCAACATCTTCTGCTCAAGATGTGGCTACACAGGAATTCTTACATATTTCATGGCTGTAGAGATTGATGACTGTTGCAAAGCTTCAGTAATTCTGAGAGGAAAACGTAGGGGAGAGAAAGCAGAAACAAAGCAGCAGACATCCTTGCTTCCAAAGACGCCCATTTGAATGTTTGTAAAAGTCCAGGTGGTGATAAAAAACCAAACAGACCACATGTCAAATGATCTGATGATGTTAAGTAACTGTAGCACAGCAATATCACGTGTGTTAGGCAGACTTCAGGGTCCACTGCTTAGAAAGCCGTGTGAAAACACAAGAAAGTGTTGATAATGATGGCTGAAAATGGAAAATTAACACGGGCAGAGGAGAACAGGTGAGAACACTCTACAGTCGGGAAGCCAAGATCTCAGAAAATAGCCTGTAGTAAAGCTTTACTCTCTCTCTCTCTCTCTCTCTCTCTCTCTCTCTCTCTCTCTCTGCAGTGCCAGGGCTTGAACCCACAGAGTCATACATGGTAAGAAAGCATTTTACTCCTAAACTACATATCTAGTTTCTCTCTCTCTCTCTCTCTCTCTCTCTCTCTCTCTCTCTCTCTCTCTCTCTCTCTCTCTCTCTCTCTCTCTCTCTCTCTCTCTCTCTCATGTTCTGTAATGTTTAACTCACTCAGGTCTTGAACTTGTGATCCTCCTGACTTAGGTTTCCAAATAGTTGGGATTACAAATCTGCATTATCAGGTATGGCTTTTGGACATTTTTTTCTTTCCTACTCTCTCTCTCTCCCTTTCCTTTTCCTCTCTCTCTTCCCCTCTCCTTCCTTTTTCCTCCTCCTAACTGCACCTTTCCTTCCAGGAATTTTTGTAATTTAAATCAAAATACAGTAATTTTGACAACTTATTTACATCTTCACAGGAAACAATCAGGGTCAAAGGAGACACACTAAAGATAATAAAGGCAATTGATGCTTTATTAACCCTTTATTCAGGCAACTCTTAGGGAACCTCCATCATTGCAGAGGAAAGGATGGTAGGTCTGAGCCTTCTGGAATGATGGTGTGCTAGATAGCTTTAGTGTCAACTTGACACACCTGGGTTGAGGGAGCCTCAGTTGGGGAATTGCCTCCATTAAACTGGCCTGTGGCCATATCTGTGGGGTATTTTCTTGATTGTTGAGTGATGTGGGAGGGCCCATCCCACTGTGGGTGGTGCCACCCCTGGGCAGGTGGGCCTGTGTTGGATAAGAGAGCAAGCTGAGCAGGGGCCAGGGGAGCAAGCCAGTAAGCAGCATTCCTCCATGGCCTGTACTCCAGCTCCTGCCTCCAGGTTCCTGCCCTGAGTTCCTACCTTGGGCTCCCTGATGACCTGTGACTTGGGAGATGTAAGCTGAATAAACCTTTCCTCCCCAAGTTGGTATTGGTCAGAGTGTTTTGTTACAGCAATGGAGAAACAAACTAGGACAGATGGTAAGAGCGAGACTTTAAGCAGATTACTAAAAGACAGAAATTTTTAGAATATGAGGTGTACAAAAGATTGTTTAGGATAGTTAGAGAAAATTCTTTTTAGAATGTGTGGAATTTAATTTTTTAAAGAAACTCCAACCCCACCTAAGGGAATTATTATAACAGATGCTGCTGGGAGGTGTAGAGACAGCCTCCTTCAAGCATGGGACTCATGGGAGGGGTAGGGACAGCCTCCTTCAAGCATGGGACTCATGGAAGGTTAACCAGGCTTCAGTGGATGGACCCACACTGAGGAACATCTGGACACATAAATTAGACTCTATAGGCCTTAATTTATGTGTAATAAATATATTACATTGACCAGGGGTGATAAGGGGAGGTGGAGATAGGGGAGGGGATCTAAGACCATCAAATTATCTTATATGAAAGTTGAAAAAATTCAATAAAAAAACGTAAAAATAAATAAATAAACACCTCTCAAAACCTTTGTTGTGAAATCTTCAGATTGACAGCGGCTGTGTAAAGATGTTCAGCTTTCTATTTAGTTCTGCCCTGTGGATTTGGAGAGCTGTTATTTGGAAAGATGGCTGAAGCTCTTCCTGTACAAATCACACAGATCTATCTATACCTCTCAAAAAAAAAAAAAAAAAAAAAAAAAAAAAAGATCTTTCTGATCATTTGAAATGATCTGTGTTAGTGAGAATACCAATAAGAAAAAGATTGCAAATTTAAATAGGAATAATTTGAAGCGAGCTTGTCAGTAAAATAACTAAAAAGATCTGGGAAGGTCAGTGCTGAACCACAGAGGATAATGTGGCAACCAAGGAAACAGCTGGGTGGTTCCAAGGACTTCTCGCATGAGAGACGTGGTGACATCAGTCTTGGATCCACTGGGTGAACCAGTAAGTAAGCAGCCTCCATCTTGTCTCCCATAGGCCACACCCCTCAGTGGTGGGGACTTCCACTGAATCCATAAGCAGGAAGCAGACACAGACCCCACAGGAATCTTCCCCCTGCAGATGTCACTGGGTAATCAAACATAGAACCATCTAGAGCCACAGGCAGCCAGAGAACAGCCCTCCCCTGGCAGCTCAAGGACCAGCCTCATTAACCAGTTTCTCATCATTGCGGCCAAGGACTGACGGATACTGAGAAAGATAACCAGAGCCTGGTGTTAGAAGAGAGGACTTAGCCTTTCCATGTGATTCCGAGTCTGAATGTCTAAGGTCTTTTCTTTTGACTAGAACAAATAAATAACCAACAGAACTATAGTTGCACATAACAGTCAGTCACCAACTTCAAGTGAGGAAAATTAAGCTCTTTATCCTTTTTATAGAGCAATAACCTTTCCTAGGATTCATGCTGATTGTCTTTGGAAGGTTTTTACAAAGCAATAAAACCAATGGTATATTTAATTGAGGTACGAGTGTTCCCATGGACAACACACCCTGGGTTGACTATGCAATGGGAGCTCTATTTCAGTCACACCAAAGTCCAGGATGTCCATTTTAATAAGCATGAACATAAAGTGCTGTCCTCGCCATGTGCCAGGCAGAGCCCTACACCGTACTTACCTCAGTGAACCAAGAGCACCTTGAACTGTGCAGTCATTGCTGCCTTCTCCTTTTCTGCGCAGAACAGCCAAGGAAATGCAAGCCTTAGGTCTCCACTGCACACTTGTCATTTTCTTCACCTGCTAGCTGTGGACCCTCCACACTCATTGAGGAACTTACTGAAACTGCACTTCCTCCCCAGACTCAGTGGCTGAGCCCCGGGGAACTGACTCCCAACCCAGGGAAGCACAGGACTCTTCTAATGGATGACAGACTCCAAAACATCCATCACCCTGGCCAATTCTTGATACCATGCAGCAGAGTCCTTCCTAGTCAAACCCCATCCCCCTTTCTCTTTACACTGCCTTAAATTTCTCCCCCTCCTTGTTGTACATTGAGTTATATCTTATTTCCTAAATTAGTGTAACTGACTCTAGAGGTAGAGTCTTTAGGAGTGCTAGAGTTTGAATGTCCCCCAAAGTCTGTAGCTGGAGGCTTAATTCCCAAATTTGTATGCCAAGTGTACCTGAGTGCTGTGTGATTAGGGTTAGATGAGGTCATGATTCATTAGTGGCTTTATAAAAGGGGTGATAGTTCTGATCTTGCATACTGTCTTATGTGCTTCTCTCCAGAACCACAAGCCAAATAATTTTCTGTTCTTTATAAATTGAAGAGAGAGAGAGAGAGAGAGAGAGAGAGAGAGAGAGAGAGAGAGAGAGAGAGAAAGAGGCTTGTCTGTTTCTTCATCAAGTAAAGACAGACTGAGAAGGCAGTGCAGACCAGTGACCAGTGAGAGAACTTCACCACTGGTCACACTCTGGACAGGACAGGTGTTAAGGAAGATTTGAGCGTAATCAGGTCCCAGCACTGAGACTCAGATGTGCTAACTGCCGCAAGCCTTTGATGATATGTATAAAATTAAGAATGTGTGATTCTGACTCAGGGATCACTAAGAACTCTAATTGAGTTACTATTCACAGTCCAATGAGATCAAGTGGTACAGGAAGATCTGTAACCACACAAACCACCCTTTTGGGATGCAGCTTTTGAGTTATTTGACCTGCATGCCCAAAAATCTGTTGCCCAGTAGTGAGTAAAATACTTTCATTCACAGTGGCCTGTCTCCTCCTCCCGTCTGGTATGCAGTTTCTAATGGGCGGATTTGGGGAATTCCACTCAGAAATTTTGTCTGGGTTTGGCATTTCCCCCAGGTGTTCCTTTGGACTGAAAAGAAACATTTAGTCCACCAGTTTGATTTATCTCATTCCCAAATTTGTTCTGGAACTTGATTGTCAAGTCCTGACTAGCCCGAGTTACTATCACAGCTTATGCAAAAAGCTGCTTTTTCCAAAGGAGAATAAAACAGTCAAACTCACTCTTGCTTAGGGCAGTTTAATCTTCAGTGGAATATACCCTGTGTTCACCTATTTATCCCAGCTTAGAAAGTTAAAAATATATATCACTTTTAAAATAAAATATATACTACATGCAGGAGTTATCTCCATGTATAAAACCTCTTTAAAGATGGGTAAGTATTGACTCTGCTACCAACAAGCTGAGTCACCTTAGATGGTTTCTTCAAGTTTTCTGTGTTTGGTTTCTACAACTGAACAAGGAGAATTAATTGGTATTTCTCGGAATTTCTTGAGACGATCAAATGAAATGATGAAATTCTGCCTAGCTGATGTGCAGTTTTACCTGCATAAACATTTGTTGATGCTATGTATCTATGACCTGACAGTTTAGTTATCTTGAAACCCACACCAACTCTTCTCCCTTCCAAATCATAGGTCTTCAAGGCTCTTCAGGGTTTTCAAAATCTGGTAGAGAGTTTTCATCATTTATTGCCTGTGGAAATTTGGTACCCCCAAACGTGACTAGCTGATATGATTTTCAGATTCTATGACAGGTCTATTTTGTCTTTGATTTTGTTTTAACTAAAGGATGTTTAATTGTCAACATAAAATCTAGGTTTGTGGATAAATCAAATTTTAGGATGCACATAATACTCTGGAAGTTGTGTTTATTTCATCCCAACCTGGTCTTTAAATGGCTCCTTTGGCATCTATTAACACCTGGCAAGCCCCATCAATTGTCTTTTATGATTCCTTGAATTTCAAAATGCATGCAGTGGGTACGAGCTCTGTTTGCTCTTAAGTTCTGCAAAATTAATCCATTTTATTAAGAATAAAGCATTTCATTGGATTATTTTCTTAAAAGTTATTTGGATAGAATACATGTCTCTATGACTTTATTTTTCCATCTTATTTCCTGATGTATCTCTGGAAATGACAAGTTCCAATACTGAGCAAATGCGGAGATGTGATGTACCGGGTATACAGATGATTCCTCTGAATGGAAACATTTCCTCCTAGTGGGATTGGAGGACCCCAAGATGATAACACTCACAAAACATGCGATAGTCTTGATGGTCTTTCCCAAGATGGAGTAAGCAGGGAACAGCCACTGGGACCACAGGGAAGAGACATTTTAGTGTATCTACCTGAAGGTTCTATAGTGAACTGGAGGGATGTGGCTTTGATGAATCACACCTGTGGAGGGATGGACTTTTGGGTGATGCAGCTGCCAGAGACTAGATACCCCTGTAAGTAACCCCTTACCCATGCTCCTATAAATAAACCAAATAAATGTATTGGTTCACCAAGGTAGACTGCTGTCAGTACCATGTCTGATGTTAGTAATTATCTTCACTCTCCCCTCACCCAAAAAATAACTAATGCAACACTACGATTCCATGATGATATTAGATTCCTGGGGGTATCTTGGGCCCTGGACTGTATGGCTGTGTCAGTAAGGTGCTACCCAGGTTGGAGTGGAGTGTTTTGCTGCCACTGCCCATGATGGTTTTCCTGAATTATGTTTATGGTAAAGGCTTCTTTGAATAGTGTAGTAAGTCATTTCATACCTCATTTCCACATGCATCTCCCATTGTGCAATCAAGTAGAAGGGAGATGAGTTATTGATTTTCAGGATCCTGGGAAGGATAGAGGGATCAGTTTTCTCTTTGCCTCTCTGACATTTTGACACCCAAATGGACCCAAGAGCATTCTTTTCTGGAACAAGACAAGTCCTCATGTCTGAACTGCTTTTTCTCAGGACAGGAAATATGTCAGGGGCCTGAGCCTGACCCCAGTGGAAGATTTGTGCTGCAGAAATGAACTCTGGTTTCATCACTTGTTAAGTGTTTGAATTTGGGCATGTTACATGATTCTGGTATGAACTGTTTTCTCTAAACATTCGTGTTACAACCTAATCTTCAATGTGATGGAATGGAGGGGTCCATTTGGTACGTGCTTATGTCATGAGGGTGTGGCTCTACTGAATTATATTAGTGTCCTTAGAAGAGAGGCTCCAGCAAAGTGCCTTATCGTTGGCTATGTGAGAACACAGGGAGAAGATGGTTGTCTATGAATTAGAAACAAGACCTCAGCAGACACCACGTCTACTGCTGCCTTGAACATGAACTTTCTAGTCTCCGGAACTGTGGGATGTTGCTGTCCTAGTCACCTGGAGGAGGATCCTGGCATCTTTAGGGGTATTGCAAGAATGACATGAGCCCATGTTCAGATATTGTATGTGTATTTATTAGTAGGTTTTTGAGCCAAGACATTCCCCTGATTTTTCATACCACCTAAGCTTTATTTAATCTCTCCTGTGTCTCTCTCCCTATCCAACATCCCTTATCCCTCCCCAGTTAAACTAACCCTCATTTTCCTCTTGATAATATCTGTCTCCTACTGGCCCCATCTCTTGAGCTCTTTCTTTCCCTTTATCTCCATGGGTTCCTTGCATATTCTTCCCTCCTCCCTTCCCAGTTGAATACACCAGTACAATAGCTGAACATGAGTGCATGCGTATACTGAAGGCTATGTAACAAGAAACAAAGTGCCAGACAGGAGAAATATCTTTTAAGATGGTTGGTCAGGGTAGTTCAAGAAACTCCCCAAATATCACAGGCTGTTGCCACATTCCTTGATCATCTCCCAGAGTTTGAAGGTAAGACCCAGTTGCTGAAGACAGGACATACTTTGTACACAGGACTTGGAGGAACGAAGCTGAAACTGACCTGGCATCAGACAATGGTCCAACTCCAGTTTGGAATCCTAATAACCACAACAGTGACTGGCATGATGAACTATCATGGTACAGGAAGGGCACATTTATCTGGGGTTAATCAGCAGCTGTCTGATTGGACTTAAAGCCCTCTCAATGGGAGGGAACTCCTGCGTGGCACTGTAAACGGCCAAATACACATGACCGGAGAGGTCATAGAGCCTAGAGAAAAACCTTTACTCCATCACATCCCTGGACAAAGTAATTTCTTACTGTATGCTAACTATTAATCCTTATATTCACAGACAAGTATACCATGCATCACTCACCAAAGAAGCTTCTTTCTGCAATAAATGGAGGCTATTACAGAGTTCCACAACTTGTCACACACACAGAATAAGTATATGAGAGATGACCAGCCCTAAGTGACACATCTGCAATGGAACCTCTATGCCTAAGGCTCATGGAACATAATGGAATAGGGAACAGAGAGAATACTAATTTATCTCTCAGATCCAACCACGAAGCTTCCAATGCACACAGAAGATCACAATTGGCCAAAGTGTAGAGAATAAGAGACTGCAGAGAATGTGCCCCTGGACAGGACTCCTTTATTAAACTTCAGCCACCCAGGGCTCAGGGACCATTGGGGAACAGGGGGCAGAAAGAGGGTAAGAGCCAGGGCTGGTGCAGGATCATAAGGAGGCAGAGTCTTCCAGGCCTCTGGGAACTTGCTCATATGAACTTACAGCAATGGTGACAACATGCACAGACCCATGCAAACTCAGTCAGACAAAACTCAGCTGGAACTGGGGAAATGGGCAGCAGGGCCCAGCTTCAGCCAAAGAACTATTGGCAGCTGATTACTGCTGGGTGAGAGAGAGCAGATCTTCTCTAAGGGAGAGATTCTACATAGGCTGAACAGACTCCAGTGAATGAACTCTTAACAAAGGACATCTGGTTACACAATGTTGACTTGATAGGCCTTAACATACATGAGAGACATGTGTGCAATCTGGTGTGGGAGAGATTTTGAGGGTGCGGATGGGGGATGTAGCATAAACATGATTAAGATGTTTTCTATGAAATACACAAAAATTCCACAAAAATATGCAAAAGTAATGACATGAGCTAATGAATACTAATATTTAATACAATGCCTATTTGTCAAAATATATGCAGATTGGAAACATATGCCTAAAAGTTCTGGTACAGCAATGTATTGGGCCTGCTCATTTAGGAATCTCATATTTGTGTCCAGTAAACTAACATTAATTCTTTCTTTCATCCCTACAACAGTTGACTTACTGATTCATTCACTAACACTGCATTTGGTTTTAGTCTTGCTTTTTATGGGCTAGTGTTCTCTGAAGATGAGCTTTCCTTTTCTTCTTCAGCTAGGATTCTTAAAAAGATTTTGTTCTTATTTTTTATTTATGTATATGCATGTATGTCTCAGTGTGGATTTGTGCACACAAGTGCAGGTACCCTCGAAGGCCAGAAGAGGGTACCAAATCCCCTAGAATTGGAGTTACAGGCTGTTGCGAGCTGCCCAATCTGGGTGTTGAGATCTTAACTTTGGTCTTTTGGTAGACTGGCAAGTGCTCTTAACGACCGAGCCATCTCTCCAGTTTCACTGTCTCTGTTTTTCAAAGAGGGTAAAGGCTAGTTCCCTTTACACGTGCTTGTGGTATATTACAATTTTTGTTCTTACTACTCTCCACCGAAAGTAAAAATTCATTTAAGGACACAAATCCATTGAAAGGCAGAAGACTTGGGCCCTGCTAAGCAAATATTCATCAAGAGCAATTTACTAAATGGAAATCTGCACTAAGTGAATATGCATAAGATAAAAATCTCATTGTACAGGTACAGAATTTAACTGAGGTATGAAATTCATTAACCAGTGAACACTCTCATCCATTAATGAATTAATCATCTTTCCCTACCTTGCAAATGAACTCCTGGCTTCATGGCTTATTAGACTGATCTTTCCTCTGAATATTATTAATGTGGCCACTTTGAATGTGTAGGGAATAAAAGTGATAACAATTTTTTAATTTTTCTTTTAACTTCCATAATAATATGCTGAGAATTTGGTGAAAAGTCTTATAAATTAATTGCGTAGTATGGGAAGGTCAATATTTATTATTATTTTTTGCTTGTATTTTAGCATTTACTGACTGTGGATGGCTGTATTTCATTTTCATAGAATCCTAATGGGAAAAGCAGTTGTGAGTCCGTCTTACACGTAAGGATCCCAAAGCAGATTAGAGAGCGTCCACGGACCTGAGCAGGAATCTAGGGTTCTTGATTACAAGTTTCTCACAGAGCAGAGACTGGTCTTGACTCAAGAGCTTTCTAATCCAGACTGGGTGTTTTTCTCTTACACCCTGACCGGCAGTCACGTTAATGTGGGCCATAGCCATCAGTGGTGGATGTCAGCCGGACTCTCAAAGCAGGTTCCTCCACAGGTGTTTGATCAGGGCACACACTGGCTTCAGCAACCTGCTACCCAGAGCAACATTCTCCGCAGTTTTACCGTCCTCATCTCGCAAGCAAGAATACAGTATCTGGCCCTCAGTAAAGAAGCACCATGACCCGGATTCACCACACTGTGTTCTCTCCATAGTTTCCTTTTGTTGTTGTTGTTGTTGTTTTTAGATTTATTCATTTGTGTGTGTGTGCGTGTGTGCATGTGCGTGTGTGCGTGTGCGTGTGTGTGTGTGTGTGTGTGTGTGTGTGTACGTCCAAGTGTCTTGGAAGGCTAGAAGAGCTGACTCATCTGGAGCTGGAGTTCCTGACAGTGTGAGCTCACCAATGGGTGCTGGGAACCAAACTCTGGCCCTTTGGTAGAGAGGCAAGCACTCCTAACCATTGAGTCATCTACCCAGTCTCTGTTCTCTTAAATATAAGCCAGAGCCAAGCAAGTGCATTTTCTTATAGAGAAGGAATGTACACATTTAAGGAAAGTAAAAGGAGCTGTGGACCCTGGGAACTCGGAGCTGGGTGTAAGACATGTTCCTTCCACTGGGGTCCTGAGAGGCGAGGAACCTGGAACTCCTGTGATATTTTTACTCTTTGGAATAGCTCGGTTCAAAAATTGTTCCGGGCTGAATTATACTTGCTTCTTTACTCTTCCTAATTGGTCTTTTGTAGACTTAACACTCAGGATCTCAGAATATAACTTTGTTAGAGATGGGGGTCTTTATAGACATAAGTAGGATAAAGTGAGGTCATCAACGGGGGCCATGATAGACTGTGACTAGTGTCCCTGTGAATGGGACATTTTAACACAGGGACACATACAGGATGAAAACAGTCTGGAGAGACCTGGGGAGAAGGCAGTCGTCTACGAGCCACCCTCACCCAGTACTGGACCTTGGATTCTAACCTGAAGAACTATTCACTTCTGTTCTTTAACCTGTTGGGTTTGTTGGGCCTCAACATAGCAACCCTAGCAAACATACAAAGCAGGGCTCAGGAACTTGTTCCAATCTGCCCTGCCTGTCCTGATCCGTTTTCTTCTCTATTCTGTAAACTACCTTTACTCCATGTCAGCTTGAGTTTGTCCTTTTCCTCCAGATGCCCATTCCTTCCACACTGAGCTTGCTTTTCTTGGAGCTGGCTTTTCATAAATACAGAGAATAGATTTCACTAGCATGAAACACAGACTGCAGTTTCACTTGCAAGATACACAGGCTGGAATTCAGTGTTTTTCAGGAAACTCATTGAAAGGCCTACTGGCCTAAGTCACACTTTAAATGATGCTTTGGCCAAACAAGCATAAAATGGGGTCTCTGTGGCCTGAAGTGATACGAGAAACAACTCAGGGAAATGTGGCTAACGTCCTTTCCATCTTACTTTTTATTTATTGTTGATTCTTAATGACATCTGAAAGAGGACACTGTGTAAAAGATGATGATGGACAATGCATTAATTCCTACTATGAGAACAGATTGGATCAGATTTGCATTCTGGTGTTTTAGAGACAGTAGATGATGAGACCTTACTGGAAGCACCCTTTAAATCAATGCAAATGCCTTCTTTTCTGCTCTCCAGGTGATGAGGTCTAGGCCACAGAGTAGAACCCTGAGAACATGGTAGAATTTACTCTGTGCTCATGACTGCCCCCCAAGTCTCAGGAAACTGCATTTCCTACAGTGACTTAATTTTCAGGAAAATGATAAAACTTGACTTAGTAAAGTCTTTGCACATTGAATTATAGATGTACTTGCTAGAACTTGTTTTTAGTCGTGATAAAGAATATTTTATTGCAAGCTAAGATAGGACACTTGGAAAATTATTTTCATTTGCATATCTTTCGGAATCATCTTGAGGGATAATATACACCCCTATGCTCTTACAATACAGAGGTACTCTTAAACCGCTGTGGCCTTCTATTCTATTAAGATTTCAGCTTTTTTAAAATCATAGCTTGTATTAGCTGAGAGATCACGTCTTAATAAACATTTTTGAACCAAGAAGGTTTTGTAAGAAAGAAGTGATCTAGCATAATTGTTAGCCATAAACACAGCACCTGGAATAGGCTAGGTTTCTCCTTCCCAAATCTTCCCTAACAGAAAAAATATTCACTGCCAATTTGACTAGAATTCTGAAGGCATCAAAGCTCAGCAAGTTGGACATCATGTTCCAAGAACAGTCCTTTGAAAACTGCATCGGACCCTGAGTTTCTGATCTTTCCTAGTAGTGTAAAGGAGTGTGTCTGTATGTGTGCATGTTTATGTGTCTGTGATTTGTGTGTTTCTGTGTGCGGGCTTCTGTTTGTCTGTCTCTTCGTGCATGTGGCTCTGTGTGCGTATGTGTATTTATTCTGTGTGTCTCTGTATATGTCTGTTGGGGATGTTGTCTGTGTATGTGTTTGTGTGTGTCTGTATGTCTCTGTTTGTCTGTTTCTGAGTGCCTGTGAGTCCATGTGTGTGCTTTGTGGATCTGTGTGTGTCTATGCATCTGTATGTGTAAAAGTGCAGGTTGGTATACTTGTATGCATGTACCATTTTTGATTCTCAGCCTGCTGACAGGTATGTGGTGAACACTGTGTTTCAGGAAGAGCCCTGTGATGAATCCCAATGTGCTAGTCTATCAAGGCTGTTATAAGAAAGTTCCATAAAGTGGATGGCTTAAACAATAAGAATGCAGTGTCTTGCCATTGTGGAGGCAGGAAGTCTAAGCAACACAGCGTTAGGGTTGATCTAATGGTTTAGATCATAATGGTTTATGCTTGCTTGGCCAAAGCATCATTCTGTAAGGAGTTGTAAGAGAAAACCTATTTCATGTAGTCCTTTAAGCTTCAGGTGGCTTGCTGGCAATCCTTGTCTGATAGAATTTTCACTTCAAACTGCACCTCCATCTTCGTGTGCAGGCATATCTGACTCCAAAGCTCTTTATCATAAGGACACCATCTATATAGTGCATGAAGGCCCATTCTGGTGACTTCACATTACGTAAATACCCTGTCACTAAGAACAGCTGCATTTTGAAGTACTCAGTCAGGACCTTGGCATAGTTGTTGGGGAGACACAATTAACTCCTAGTGTCCAGCAATATCAGTGACTAGTTCTGTCAGTGGGGAAGTCACTTGACCTTCCTTTTGTCCCAGTTGCCTCATCTGTGAGGAGAGGAACACACCTCCCTGGATTGCTGTGAGAATTTCTGAGGATATTGGGAAAAGGGCTTTGTGATGATCCATGTACAATTTGCTATTGCTAAACCAGCAAGCAACATTATTTTTAGTCCTATGGCAAGATAGAACATCACAGAGGAAGACTGTGAGAGAGGAAAGATGTATCTGTCACACCATCCAGGAAAGAGAGAGTGAGAAGAAGTGAAGGGATAAGGACAAGAGACATCCTCCTAAGGTACGCTTCACACGACCACTTTCCCCAAGGAGGTCCCACATGCCAATATGAATTCAGCAGTGGATTAATGCACTGACAGAGGAAGTGCCCTCACAGTTAACCCCCACGTAACGGGGCTAACACCTGGAAAAATCATGAGCCTCTATGGAGGACATTTCATATTCAACCACAACAAAATGAGCCTAGAATGATTATCCAAATACACTTAGGAGATGATGAAAAAATTGAAAGCAAAGCTTCTCAACAGCATGAAGATATTAAATTCTACAGAACTGTTCAATTTAACATACTAATCTCTACATCAAATAGACACTAAATTAAAAAATTCTCATCATGACTAAGCGTTGCAGCACACACCTTTAATTCAGCACTCAGGAGACAGTGGTAGGAAGATCTCTGTGAGATGGAAGCCAGCATGGTCTACCTAGTGAGTCAGTATTATTTACAGGGAGACCCTGTCTCCAAAAAAATAAAATAAAATTATCATCTATGTGTCACACGAGACATTAAACACGCACTTTGGAAAACACAAGTCTAAAGTTATGAACTCACAAAGTGGAGTAATCAAAAATGTAAACACTTCTGCTGCGGCTCTAAAGCTCTGCCTCGTGTTGCCTCACTCCGCAGTAAGTTCCAAATTGAACTTTCCAGCACTGGCTTTCGCAGAATATTCCCAGATACAGCATCCTGCTGTAACACAAGGAGGAAATGACTGGAGCAGGAGCAGAAGAAGGAGCAGTGACAGGAAGTGGAGTTCCACAGGACTGCAGCCACGTCACACTCACAGTCAGAGGGTCAGGACACAGGATACTTCATGGTGACTGTAGCCTGGGCAGGCAGCCCATCAGTTAATACCAATAATGTCAGGTTGATTAGAGCCTACAAGGACATCCCTAGGCCTTCAGCTTTCTATGCACCTGTCCTACCTGACTAACCAGGAAGTTCAAATGCTGCAGTCACATCCGGCACCAACAGACTAGTCTTTCAATTCCAAAGGACACTGGCTTTGAGGGATGGGACGTGTGCTCTGATTGGAGGGGAGAGGCTGTGTGAGCATCTCCTCCTTTAGGAGGTCTGGGAGTTCAGCAAGAAGTTCCCCAATGATCTGGCTATCCCAGTCATCACTTCGTACTCTGGCTGAGTTCAGTCTGCTCTCCTTACTCTTCAGTATTTACAAAGGAATGTTTTGCCTTGAAAAATATGTCTAGTACCATAAATATCCTGTAGCAGTTCTCTGCCTGAACTTTTTGTTTCTATTATTTCTTCATACCAGGTTTCTCCTGAGCACAGGACAACTTGGATTCCATCACTAGTCCCCTGAGTGATCCCTGTGTTTCAACACCTACCTTCCAATTCTTTCTGGCAATGTTTATAATTACTTAGCACACCTCCATGTTGGAATATTCCCATTCCTTTGCACTCAGAATTACTACAGCCCTCCTGAAGGTCTTGCCTCCTCCTCTGAGCTCTCTGCTGGACTGCTTATGGAATGCGATCAGGAGGAGGTGTGTTTTATTCAGTGCCGGAGCCTAAGCACCCTGTGATGTCTGAATCAAAGTAGAACTCTTTGGGAAAAGAAGCCGAATTTTCTAATATCCAGAATTTTCTAGGTTGAAAAACCTGGATTCCATTCACTATGTTGTTTTAAACATTTTTAAAAATTTTATTATTTTCTGTATATGAGTGTATTGCCTGCATGTATGTAAGTACACCTGTGTCATACAATGCTTGTGGAAGCCAGAAGAGGCTGTTGGATCCCCTGGAACCAGAATTATGGATAGTTGTTATCTGCCATCTGGGTGCTGAGATTCGAACCCAGATTGAACCCAGACGCTCTTAACCTCTGAGCCGTCTCTCCAGCCATTTTAGACGTCTAAGCAGAAGCGATGGGTTTCATTGTACTTTAAATTACCTCCCCTTTCCCTCCAGTAGCACACCCATGCTCTGGAAATGTTGATTGGAAACTTTCAAGTGTTCTGTGAATCCCTCAAGTATTAGGGAAGTAGATTTCTTCCATTCTTGAAAGACCATGGCTGGTAGCTACACTAGAAACCAGACTGACTTGGGCTGTAATTCAGAGGTACTATAGTCACTCACATTTATACAAAAAGTGGAAACCTAGCACAATAGTAATGCATTTTATCCCACACTAAAGGTTATAAAACTGTGAGAAGACAGCCCTTGACCTGGAAAATAACTTGGAGTTGGGGCTGGAAGAGGGTTGTAGGAAATTGGATTTGTCACCCCCTAGTGTTATGAACTGAGAGGGGCTCACGACTCAGGGTTTGTTCTGGAGGAGGTTCTAGTAGCACTTGTGTATCCTGTGTGTGTTCCTGCACATGTTGGCTCATCTGGTTATCAGTGTTTACAGTGGACAAAATCCTGCTAAGTGGCATCAAGTTTGTTCTGTATTCAAAATGTTCCCTGATAGGTCAATCTCGGAACACATTTGTGTTTTAAAAACAAGCCTTGTATCTGTCTGGCTGTAAGGGCTGGTGGAAGCTCTGACTAGCAGTGGCTACTTGTTAACCTTCCTAAGTAAATGGTTGCTTTTAATCCTTTCTTCTTCCTTTCTCTAAACGCTGATATTCCCGGGGGCAGGAGCGAGATTTTGCCCACATTTCTGCTCCTAGTCATTGCCACCCATTAGCCTACATAAGTTTCCTTTGGATGGTTAGGAGTAAGGCTGGGCTATAGTGTCTGGGGTAGAGTCTGCCCAGACAGGGGCTCAAACACAGGAGATGATACCTGGTGCTTTATGGGTCAGAAGAAATCCAGGATCCAGTTAAAGCAGGGTTGGGCCCTGGAGTACCAACCAGACTTGGAGCAAATCTGCAGGAAGAAGGCAAGTGCTTCCTACAGTGACAGGTGGAGAGGTCTAGGGGCCTGTATTAGTTACTTTTCTGTTGCCCTGATGAAACACCATGGCCAAGGCAACTTATAAAATGAAGAGTTTGTTTGGCTTTGGCTTACAATTCCGAAGGGCCCATCATGGCAGGGAGGTATGGTAAGCACTCAGACCCTCACACATGCACAGGTGGGGAGAGAGAGAGAGAGAGAGAGAGAGAGAGAGAGAGAGCACTGGAAGTGGAGCAAGGCTATGAACTCCTGAGCCCACCCCTAGTGACATGCTTCTTCCCATACTTACTACAGGTTCCATGACCTCCCCAAACAGCACCACCAACTAACCAAGTGTTCAGCTACTTGGTCTTATGGGGACACTTCATTCAAACCACCACAGGGCAAGGACTGGCTGGGGTGCAGCTTCCTCAGGGTCAGTGACAGTTTTCAGAGTGCTGAGAGTATGATAAGCCTGGTAAGTGACAGAACGTGAGCCCGAACTTGGCAGATTGACTCCAAGCCTGTGTCTTTTCTATATGTTCACTGTCTTCCATTCCTGTGAGGACTTATACAAGGCACCTTCATCTTAGAGCAAACACCACCTGGAGCTTTGACAGTCATCCTATTTAATCCTCAAACCCACCATGTGATAAAAGAATGTTGCTCTAGAAAAGGTAAAACACCTCATTGAACTTCTGGAGATAAAAATCACAGTCCGGGAACTTAAAAAACATTTTTTGATAGCTAAACTGCTATAACTCTCAAATTAAAAATACATAATTGCATTTTAGAATGCAAATTCATAATTTTATGTATCTACTATAATTTTTGAGTATTATTACTGAAAAGACTGTATTGCCAAGGTACAACACTACTGTGAAATTTATCACTGTTGCTGTAATGTGTGTTTGGAATCCATTCCTTTTCCAATTTCTCCAACCTATACAGTTTTTCAATGTAATCACGCTATTTATTTTTAAATAAGTGCTGCTAAATTTTTTAATTAAAAAGAAAGGATGTATAACTGTACTAATTCAACTGTGAACCTAAAAATTTTATAGCCACTTTGAAAGAGATGTATCTTTGCTCTGGAAATTGTTATTGAATATGTTAAAGCTGTAATGAAATGCTTCTTCTAAAAAATAAAAAATATATATAAAAGAAAGGATGTTCTTGTTTTACAAAATAAGAGAGTGTCTAAAGACACGGGACAAGATAGGGCACAGACGAGGAGGGATATTTCAGTGTCATGGACTCTCTTCTCTTTCTGGGCAGGGCAAGATGGCATGGGGTGCCTGCTCGGCATAGGACAGAGGAGATAGAGGGGAGGCACAGATGAGCAGCTGAATGATGAACAGCAGTGCAGAACACCACTGTACTATTCCCCCGATAGAAGAATAAACATGGCCTTCCTCACAAAGCAAGTTCCCTGGCTGAGTTGATACAATGGGAGATATCCTCAGTGTGAAAATTAAATGAGGCCTGAGTGAGTAGAGTTTAATACAGGAGTCCTGTCCAAGTTCTAGCATTCTGCTCTTAATCTCCATGCTTTGGCCATTTGGGCATATTGTTCTCCTGGACTTAATCTCTCTGAACTCTAGGTTCCTCTGGGCCTGTTTCTTTATCTGTGAAATAGAACTCCATGTTCACTGTCATGGAAATTCCTCCCTCTTGGACTCCTTTCAGAGTGACTTGAGTCAGCTCCCAAGACACCTCTCCAGGCCAATTCTTCACCTTTTAAAGAAAAAAATTATCTTAAAAATGAAAAAAACTATTGGGCATGATGAATGCACACCTTTAACCCCAGCACTCAGGAGGCAGAGGCAGGCAGATCTCTGTGAGTTCCAGGCCAGTCTGGTCTACGTAGTGAGTTCCAGGACAGCTAGGGCTAAAGGGAGACTCTGTCTCAAGAAAGACCAAAAATAATTTATTAATTAAGAAAGAAAGAAGAAAGAAAGAAACTGAGTCCCATTAGAAAGACAAATTATACATATGCACATATGTACACACATACATATATGTGACATAAAAATAGAAAGGGCAACTAAGGACAGTGAGAGGTCTAAGGGAGAAAAGGGTAATGGGGACTACTATGTGTTTTATAAGTAGGATATATATTTGACTGTCTCTGTCTCTGTCTCTGTCTCTCTCTCTCTGCTTGCCTCTGACTGTCTACATACAAGCACATATATACATATGACATGAAAAATAGAAGAACTATTTGTGGAGCTGAAGAGGAAGGGAAGGATGGTAAGGCAGTATAGTGGGGCAAAGAGGAGCAAAGTATGGTAATAAAGCTCCACAATATAAGGTCATAATGAAACCCATTGTTTTGTGTGCTTGCTAAAAATTTAATAAAAAACCAAAAGAGGAAACCGAGTCTCAGAGGTAATAAGAGATTCAGTGTTCAAAAATGACAGCGTTAGTGTCATAGTCAAATTGTACAGATAGAACCACTCTCCAGTAAAACTAAACTGGCAGGAACCCATAATTCCCTGGGCTAAACTGAAAGTCAATTCTCATTAGTGTCTTCCACTCCCTATTCTTAGCAACACCCTTGATGCAACAGATGTCCAAACCAGTATGTCAGTCTTCACAAAATACAGAACAGAGAGAGCAACGTTGCAAAAAAAAGGGGGAAAAAAATCTAAGAAAGAGGAAAAACCATAGGTTATTAACATCTCAATGAGGTTAGAGAATCTGAGTTTAAAAATTAGATTGGGTGATAAAAAGCACATTCTTCATAAATATTTAACCTCCCTCAGCATGGGAGTGATTAGCGAGCTGAACAAGCACCACGCTGCAAGGGACTAGCCTGGCTTCTCTCCTTTTTGCAGCCTTCCGATACTTTTAAATAAATGCCTGGAGCCTAAGATGAAATCCTGCAGTATCCACCAACGTTTAACTTGGAATGACAAAATGATGCTTTTTGAGTTGTTGAACCCGCTGTGCTCTGCTGTCCACTTTAAGACTACAATGGACCTGAGGGCCATGTGTCGTCACCTGGATCAGCTGTGACATTTCACATTCAGCATTCATTCACTGTTCCTCTTGGGGTAGGAGGAACATCACTCGCAATTCTGATTCATTCATGACTCCTTGAGTGTGAGTTCCTGCAGTGCCTCTCAGCATCCATGCCAGCACCAGACTTCATCATATATTGTTTGCTTTGGTTGAAAAATCCTACCAAATCCAGGGCAGGGCCAGGTAGGGTTTCTACAATGGGATGTGACCGCTTGCTTTTTTAGAATCCCATATGGGACAACCTTGGACAGCCTTACTAGGTGGTAAAAGGCACTGTCCTCTTGTCAGATGTAAGGGACCTGCTACACATGAAGTTTGCCCATGTGACACTACTCAGTTCCAGAAGATCACCAAGAGACCCACCTCTGGCTGAAGACGTGTGAGTGAGATCAGTCCAGTCCAGAAGAATCGTCTGGCTGAATAGAGAACAAACTACTGACCTGCACAATCAAGAACTGAAAGCAAAGTTACCATGAGACTCAGCTTCAAGTTCGCCTCCTATGAACATGGCATAAGTCATGTACTTCCCAAATGTGTTTACATATGCTCCTCGGTCCTCATTGTTAAAATTAACATTAGAAAAATCATACAAGTTAAAGGAACCAAACCCATAGCTCATCCCTACAAACAACTTTGTGAGAACAAACCTACATTATTGCAGGGAATGATGTATTTGGGGGTGACGAGCTGCCGTAAATGCTCCACCTCCTACCTCATGGTTTGCCTCACTTTTAGTTAGTTATTGAGATAGGCAACTCATGTGGATCCATCTCTTTAGCTCATAGTCAGTCTCTGTCTACATTATTGCAGGGAATAATGTATTTGGGGGTGACGAGCTGCCGTAAATGTTCCACCTCCTACCTCATGGTTTGCCTCACTTTTAGTTAGTTATTGATGAGATAGGCAACTCATGTGGATCCATCTCTTTAGCTCATAGTCAGTCTCTGCTTGTGTTTTCCTGGTTCTTCCTTCCTTACATCATGTGACTGCTCCTACTGGAGCATTGCTTAGGGTTTCTTGCTTTGGTGACAAGCAGCAGAAACCCAAATTTAATAAGCTCATGAATTAGAAAATAAGGATATGGTGCAGAATCATAGAACCCAAACATGGAATGCTGTGGGGGCCTGAGGCCAGGGGCGAGGCAGGATCGCGCCTAGAGGAAACGGCCAGGGTGTGATCAGACATGTTTGGCGCCTAGAGGAAACGGCTGGAACATGGCCAGACTTGTTTTGAAGAATCGCTGATTGGCTGCTGATTGGCTCCTGTCCTTTTTGTGCATCTTGGCAGCGTGTGATCACCTCGTGAATGCTATGCTGTGCTACAGAGAGGAGACTGTATGCTCAAGCTCACCTTTAATGTGATTGGACACTTGGTTGGGGAGGGGATTGTCCTTTGTGGTTTTTGCCTTCATAAGCCCTGTAACGCCCACAGTAAACGAGTTCCTGCTTGACTGGCTCTCTGTCGTGTCTGATTGTCTCCGGGAGAGGCTGTGGGTAATGGGCAGACAGCTCATCTCCCTTTCCCTGGCTCCTGGGCCGGGGCAGGATCCCCAACATCTGGCACCCAAAGACCACTCAGACCTGCTACGGGAGCTGATCGCTGGGACTAATTGGGTGAGTACCAAAGGAAGTGAGACCCCAAGAGATGAGTAATGCAACGAGTAAAAGTGAGGACCCGGTGCTCACGGCGCTGAGACATATGCTGAGATCCATGAGGTTAGAACAGTCTGATTCCACCTCAAAGAGGGCCTGGGAGGCTACCCTGCATCTGGCTCCCTGACTGCCCGCTGGCAGTTTATTCCAGTGGGCTACCTGGGACTGGCTTGAACAACTGGCTCGCAATGCAGAGATCAATAGAGGGGAGGAACCACCCTTGGGGTTTTACCCCACAATCTCAGCCCTTAAGTCATGTTTTCAACCTGATCCGCCCCTGGGGCATACCGGCCTTTGCTGGGTGGATAAGGTCACAGGGGAAGATCAATGGGTCACGTTTGATGAGGAGAGAGCCCAACGATTGAAAGTGAAGTGCATACTGTGGAGAGATCTGGAAAGGGGGAGTGATGAGAACCGGGAAGATAAAGAGAGGAGCCCGGGCAGTCGGGATGAGCATGAGGGAAAGGACCCTTGGGGGTAGGGCCTGATCTAGTCCATAGGAGCTCTCCACTCCCATGGGACTGGTCCAGGCTTTTCTCGTAAACATCAATCCCGGACCCCAGAGCCAGGCCGCCTGGTACCCTTGGGAGGCTAAAGATCTTAAAGAATTAAAGAAGGTGCTGGCTGAGGACAGCCCTGGGTCCCCCTGGGTCGACATCCTTCTCCAGGGCTTGGTATATCAACCCTGTACGGCCAAAGACTGGATGGATCTAGCCAAGGCAGTCCTCCCCAGACCCTTGTTTATTAAATGGGCAGCACTATACTGAGAGGAATGTCGGGTCCAGGCGGAAAATAACCGTGCTGCCAACCCCCCTGTCCCTATCACTTTCAGCATGCTGACAGGAACCACGGATGCCTTTGCCACGGGCACCCAGCAGGCAGAACTTTTGCCAACATATACGGAACAGGTCAGGGCCCTCGGCCTCAAGGCCTGGCATAAGTTATATACAGTTCCTATGGAGCCGCCCATATCGGGGATCCATCAAAGCTCAGGGGAGCCATTACATGAGTTTGTAGATAGGGTTGAAAAGAGTCTAAAGAGAATGCTTCCCCGTGGGCCACTCAGAGAACAATACATAAAAATGCTAGTATGGGACAGTATGAATGCCGACCATAAGGTCGCCTACGCAGGGTTAAAGGACCATTCCATGAACAGCTGGATCCTGGCCTCAAAGGACATAGGGACCAAAACAAAGGTGACCGAGGCTAGAAAATAACCGTGCTGCCAACCCCCCGTCCCTATCACTTTCAGCATGCTGACGGGAACCACAGATGCCTTTGCCACGGGCACCCAGCAGGCAGAACTTTCGCCAACATATACGGAACAGGTCAGGGCCCTCGGCCTCAAGGCCTGGCATAAGTTATATACAGTTCCTATGGAGCCGCCCATATCGGGGATCCATCAAAGCTCAGGGGAGCCATTACATGAGTTTGTAGATAGGGTTGAAAAGAGTCTAAAGAGAATGCTTCCCCGTGGGCCACTCAGAGAACAATACATAAAAATGCTAGTATGGGACAGTATGAATGCCGACCATAAGGTCGCCTACGCAGGGTTAAAGGACCATTCCATGAACAGCTGGATCCTGGCCTCAAAGGACATAGGGACCAAAACAAAGGTGACCGAGGCTATGGCCGTAGTCCTCACGACACAGAGAGAGGCTCTAGCTACAACCTTTAGAGAAGCCCTCACAGGCCTTGGGTTGCAGGATAGGCACCCCAGAGCTGAGGACCAGAGATGTTTTGGGTGTGGCCAGCCCAGGCACCTAAAGAGAGACTGCCTGCAAGGGAAAGCCCCTCTCAAGATGGAGGGGGACAAGCCCAGAACCCCATGCCCACGCTGCCACAAGGGGTTTCATTGGAAAAAGGACTGTTGATCCAGGTCATACTGGGACAGTATGAATGCCGACCATAAGGTCGCCTGCGCAGGGTTAAAGGACCATTCCATGAGCAGCTGGACGCACAGGCCCTGGAGGGCCCACTGCCCACTTGACAGTCCCTATCATCCGGGGGCTTTGCCCTAAGATAGACATCTTGATAGATGGGTGGAGGTTCCGGGGCAGTCCTCAAGACACAGACAGAGGCTCTAGCTACAACCTTTATAGAAGCCCTCACAGGCCTTGGGTTGCAGGATAGGCACCCCAGAGCTGAGGACCAGAGATGTTTTGGGTGTGGCCAGCCCAGGCACCTAAAGAGAAACTGCCTGCAAGGGAAAGCCCCTCTCAAGATGGAGGGGGACAAGCCCAGAACCCCATGCCCACGCTGCCACAAGGGGTTTCATTGGAAAAAGGACTGTTGATCCAGGTATGATGTGGAGGGCTAGCCTTTAAACTAGACTTGGGGCAACACCCAGCCCTGTCACCCAAAGGGGGAGGGTGCACAGGCCCTGGAGGGCCCACTGCCCACTTGACAGTCCCTATCATCCTGGGGCTTTGCCCTAAGATAGACATCTTGATAGATGGGTGGAGGTTCCGGGGCATTATTGACACTGGGGCAGATAGGACCATCCTGAGGAAGGAAGAGGTCCCCAGAAGGCGGCCCCTTGAGCCTAGCCCACAGGTCATGGGTGTTGGTGGCACCATGCCATCATGGGAGCTTAAGAACTGTCTTTGCTGGCAGGACCC
>NW_008331789.1:8991455-8992009 GCF_000622305.1 Nannospalax galili
ACAGGTGAGGGTGTTGGCGGCACCAAGCTGTCATGGGAGCTTAAAAACTGGCTCTGTTGGCAGGACCCAGATGGTACTAAAGGGGAGATCAGACCTTTGGTGGCTGAGGGGCTTTCCTACAACCTCTTCGGGAGAGATCTCCTGGGGGGTTGGATGTTTTTGTGACCATAGACAATAGGGAGTTTATCGAAGGGCTCCTCAATGATGAGGAAATGAACAGGGCTAGACACCTCCTTGACCACCTCTCAAACTACAGGGGGGAGGAGTCCAAGTCTCCCCAGGTCCACCCCCAATCCTAGAGGCCACTGTTCCTCAAGTTCCTGAAATCCGATGGTCCCCAGTGGGCCTGGTTTGGGTGGAACAGTGGCCCTTGCCTGAGACAAAGCTCCAGGCTTTGAGGCATATTATACAGGAACAACTTATGCTGGGGCATATCCGCCCCTCCATGAGCCCTTGAAACACCCCTGTTTTTGTCATAAAAAAGTCATCTGGCCAATGGAGGATGCTACAGGACCTCCGCAAGGTCAATGCCAGAATGACTCTGGAGGAAGCCC